>NW_006399891.1:2663468-2665458 GCF_000299155.1 Elephantulus edwardii | reverse complement strand
AAGCAGGGTTGTGTCATCTGCATAACGCAGATTGTTGATAGATCATCCACCTATCTTGACCCCACATTTCTCCTCATAGAGCCCGGCCTCCCGGACAATCTGTTCTGCACACAGGTTGAGAAGGTATGGAGATAGGATGCATCCCTGGCATACGCCCTTCCCAGTTTTGAACCATGCAGTGTTCCCTTGCTCTGTTCTGACGACTGCCTCCTGTAGTTGTTGTTGGATATCGTCTATTCCAATATCACTTGTAGTGATCCTATGAACAACAGACGTGAGCTTGCCCTGTACCATCCTCATCATCTCTGATGCACTTGAATCCATTGCTAAAAGGCTGTAAGTATGTGTGTAGACGGGAAGCTCTGGCTGCCAGTAGGGAGTTGTACAGCTGGTTCAATGTCTGTGCCTCCCTGGAAGTTTTGAGTCCATCAGTAGTTCTGCATGAGGAAGACGGACAGCCTCCTTCTGGGCAATTTACAGCATCTGAAAACCTGTCAGAGGGTAGGTTACCAGTTGGTTCTGACTCAAAAACAGTGAGCTTATGAGATGAGGTTGTGTAAATAGAACTTTTCTATGCCCTGGGAACCAAACCAGAAATGGCACAACTTGTTTTGTTGTGCTAATCTCTTGTCAATTGAACCTGCAGTATCTCTAACAAAAAGCATAAAGTTTTCATTGTAAGAATGGAGCTAATATTCTCATAAAACTGACACCTAAAAGAGCTCAACGGTTAATAAGGCTTTTATTCCAACAACATCTCCTGAATTCTCATAGCAGCTCAGCAGGGTCACATTAACCTTTTCTTTGTACAGAAAGAGGAAAGGACTTGGGAAGACAGGTTCACACTGATTTCCTTCCAGCAGGTCCTGTCGCAGCCGCCGCACATGTCTGAGAGCCTTCCCATAAGACCACACTTCTCACTAAGCATACAAACTACATCTTATTTTGATCTCTTGGCTACTAATTTATGAGAGAAATATCATTTCTCTTTATTTTAATCAAACTAAAATCTTGGGCAGAATGGCATAGAATAGAAATGAGAATATTTCATATTCTAGAATAAATATTCTTATTCCAGAACTCAGTCATGTTCCATGCTTAATAGCTCTAATGATTGCACTCCTTAATCATTTCCCCTCACTCTATCAAATATTTTCTTTTCCTCTGCTGTGTGCCAGCCAGAAGCATGGTCTCTGCCCTTAAGGAGACCCAAACGTTCTGGGAAAGACACACACGTTGTTTTTCTTTCTGAGCATACTGAGGCTATTCCAGTTTAAGTCTAATATTTTCAGTAATTGAAATGAGAAAGGGTGTTTCTGAGCCTTTGAATAATAATGTTCTTTAATGGTTTTCTGCCAAACCACAGAAATCAACTCATTAGGATTTGATTTTGGATCAAATGTTCAGGATTCTGACTCCTTCCCTAAATGCTTTCCACTGGGAGCCAGGAGAGCACTTAGAAACTGCAAGTTAATCTTTGTTGTAAGTGGCAAACCCTTTTGAGGAGGTGCACAGTTTCCTTCCCCGCCCTTCCCTCCCCAGCTAGCATGGCCCCACTAGAAATTATCTGAACAAGAACGTGTTAATCCTTTAACCTTCTATTCCCCAAGACTCAGAACATCATCTTCTACACCACACACCTATTTCTTTGTGGTTTTTGTTTATTTACTCTTTCGCCTTGCTTGTTTCCCACACAGGTGACTTGTATTTCCCTTTTTTCTTTCACAACCATAACACACATCCCATGTGTGATTACAAGAATTGTAAGAACCAGTTGTCATCATCAAGATATGTATAAAGCGGAACTTTAAGCCAGTTCATTTTAGTTCAATATCCTGCTGAAAAGTACATTTCCACACCAGATATAGTGAATCTATGCTTAAAAAAGATCCAAGCCACTGGTGAGAGTCAGCGCCTAGAGCCATCAGGGGCTTTAAGCTCGTTGCCCACTGCTGTGGTGTGGACAGCTGAAACCCAGGCCCCGACAGGC
>NW_006399891.1:2630254-2659868 GCF_000299155.1 Elephantulus edwardii | reverse complement strand
GATACCCTTGATATCCTCCCACAACTCATCTGGCCTTCGTTCATTAGTGTTCAAAGCCTCAAATCTGTTCCTGAGATGGTTCTGAAATTCAGGTGGTTTTTTTCTGGTGGTTTAGTGGGAAGGAATATTGCTGCCAGTGCAAAAGTATGTGGTTCAAATCCACCAGCTGCTCCATAGGAGAAAGATGAGCAATCTCTTTCCATACAAGTTACTGGCCTTGAGATATATATATATCTCCCCAATTTATTTTGTTAAAATCACAATAAAAACCAAAAATAAAGTAGAAAATATATGTTCTATGAAAAGAAAAAAATGCCCCATATCTGCATATTCTGACTCACTAGCAATGACCTTGACTATTGATATGTGAATGTGTGTATGAATCATGTGGGAATCTAAAAGACTTAAGAGAGTCTCTAACATAATATGGAATTCAATGTGGTATTGGCCATACACACCTCCTTATTTTATTCACTGATGAAATTAAAGGTTGATAATAGAAGAAAATATACCCTTTTGGCATTGTGCCTCCTATGCTTCTTAGAACAATTTTCTTGGGCTAAAAATTTAGTCAGTTTATTTAGTGCAATAAATCCTGGCTAGCCGCACCCTAGCAAACACCTCTGTTAGAGCAGGTTAGACCTCGCTTAACCTATGAGTAATCAACAAATCAGTCAGTTCATTTCTAATAACAAATACTTGACTTTTACCATGAGTGAAGGAGCATGACTATTTAGTGGTTATGGTTTATTTTTATTTTTCAAGATAGAATGATATAAGAGCTTGACAAAGTTTTCTGTTGTTGATGTAGCATAAAGACTTTTGAATGAGATTCAAACGGGGGGGGAAGGAGGAGGAGGAGGAGGAAGGAGGAATAAGTGAGGGATGAAGCTGAGAGGCTAAAGATAAACCATGAAGACAAGAAAGGAGGATGCTGGAAAAGCAAAGACAGCTACAGTGCATAACAGTAACTGAGCCAAAATTCTTTCAGATAAAAATCAAGTGCCTTTAGCAACAAAGCTATGTTTTCTAATTTATTTTTAATTTTTAAAAAACTACCAATGAATACTTCAAAAAAATACAAGTGAAATACCTCACTAACTCACATAAACCAATGGGCTTGCACATAACACAAAGGAGAAAACATTGAAGAACCTATCTGTACCGTATCATGTTGTGTACCTTTAAGTCACAACAGACCCATCGCTGACCCTCCAGCGGGTTTTCAGAGGCAGTAAATCACTCTGGAGAAGACAGCTTATCCTTCTGAAGAGCAGCTGGTAGATTTGAACCACGTACCTTTGGGTTGATAGAGCAATTGCTTATCATTAAGGCACCAGAGCTCCCTATCTGTAACATACTTATATAAGTTCTTGGTTTAATTCTTTATTGCAGTTTAAAAGAACAAAATTTATTCTTTTATAGAAAGGAGTGTTTTAGAGTTGTTTTCTCTCTCCATATCTTTTTAATCAGTATTGTTGTTGTTATGTGCTATTAAGTCATTTGCGATTCATAGCGATCCTATGTACAAGAGCCCTAAATGCCATTCTATCCTGTGCCAACCTCGCTGTCTCAAACACATTCATTTCCACCACTCCAGTCACAGAATCGATCCACCTCATCAAGGGTCTTCCTCTCCTGTGCCGTCCCTCCACTCTCCCAAACATGGTGTCCCTCTCCAAGGACCAGTCCCTCCTTGCAACATGCCCAAAGTATGTCAGACGGAACTTCAGAATCTTTGACTCCAGGGAACATTCTAGCTTCACCCTCTCCAGGACAAACCTATTTGTTCTCCTAGCAGTCCATGGTATATTCAACACTCTTCTCCAGCACCACAACCCCAAGGTATCAATTCTCTTTCTGTCATCCCTATTCACTGTCCAACTCTCCTATGCATAGCACGTAATTGCAAAGACTATAGCCTGGATCAGGCGCACCTTATTCTCCAGCCTGACATCGTTGCACTTCAGTACTCTTGAGAGGTCCCTCACAGCTGACTTTCCTAAGGCAATTAATCTCCTGATTTAATCAGTGCGCTGAACAAATTATTCAAGAAACTAGACTCTATGAAGAGAAATATGGCATCAGGATTGGAGGGAGACTCATCAGTAATCTTCATTTTGCAGGTGACACAACCTTGCTTGCTGAAAGTGAGGAGAACTTGAAGCACTTGTTTCAGAAGATCAAGGAATGCAGCCTTCAGTGTGGATTACATCTCAATGTCAAGGAAATAAAGATTCTTACCACTGGACCCATAGACAACATCATAATGGATGAGGAAGAGGTTGAAACTATCAATCTTAATCTTGTTTGGATTCACAGTTAACACCCTTAATGCCAGCAGTCAGGAAATAAGGAGACACATTGTACTGGGGAAATTTGCAGTTAGGAAGCTCTCCTAAGTATTGAGGAGTAATGATGTCAGTTTGAGGACCAAGTGTGTCTGTTTGAGGCCATGGTCTTTCCGATCACTTGCTGTGCATCTGAGAGTTGGACAAGGAATAAGGATGATGGAAGAATTGATGCCTTTGAGCTGTGGTGTTGAAGAAGAGCACCAAACATCCCATGCATGGCCAAGAGGACAAACAGATATGTCTTAGAGAGGGTAAAGCTGGAGCATTATTTGGAGGCAAGAATAATGGGGCTTCACCTCACATACTTTTTGCATATTGCTAGGAAGGGACATGATACTTGTAAGGGTGGAGAATCAGTGAAGGAGAGGAAGACCCTCCACCAGGTGGATTGATATGGTGACTACTGCAATGGGCCTCTGTGTCAGGAAGTGTGATGATGGCACAGGATAGGACAGGGTTCAGACCTTTTGTCCATAGTGCTGCTATGAGTTGTACTTGACTCAATGACACCTAACAATAATGTACATCTAAAGTAAACAAACAAACAAAACAAACAACAACAAAAACCCTTGCAAAATGAATGTCTTTGAGTTAAAATTAGGGTTTAGTGGGGTTGGTTCTTTGTGGAAGCTCTTGTCTTACGGAGAGATATCAGTAGCTCACTTTTTCCAGCTTCTAGAGACACCTTCCTTGGCATCTGGTTGCATTGATCCAGCGTCGGCTTTCATACTCACACAGTCTTTTCTCTTCCCTGTGACTGCAGCAGGTCCTCTTGGACTTTGGACTCTCTTTCCATGGGGTGTGTATATCCCATCCCCTGCCATCTAGATAGACATCTTGGCTCACAGGAGCCCTGTAGGACAGAGTAGAACTACTGCTTAGTGCTTCCGAGGTTCTAAATCTTTGCAAGCAGACTGCCTCATCTTTTTCCCTCCAAGAGGCTGACGGACTTAAGTGGATGACCTTTCAGCTGTCAGCTTAGCTCATGATGCAAACAGCACTCCTGCATGTGTGCATGTGTGTTTGTACATCTATATCCCCCTTCCTTTTACTTAAATAATCTTTTAGGGAGCTCTACTGGCATAGTCCATAGGGAGTGGTACTGCTAAACTCAAGGCTGCACCTCTCTGATGGTTTAAATCCACCAGTTGCTCCTTGGGAGAAAGATAGGAAATTTCCTGTGTAACTTACAGTCTCAGAAATACAATTGAGGGTCAGTTGTGAGCCTACTCCAACTCAACAGTATTGAATTATTCTATTAGATTCTTAAAGACTCGGTAGTCAGGAGAGATCTAATAGATATCATGCCTTACTTAAGTACTTCCAGACAGGACATTGAGGTTTACAGAAAGTTGTATAAAGTCATAGCATTTGTAGTTGTTAAAGCCAGAATTCGAATACAGGTGTGCTTCGCTTGAAAGTCCATTCTCGGCCAAACACTGTGTTCCTAAGATGTCTTCCACAGATTCTAAGTATGCCATGATTTCATTGTCTAGGAGCTACGAGTATGTTTGGAGTAATAGCTTTCTTCACATTGTGTGAAATTCTTCAGACAAGGATTTGAGCACAGGTCATTTCTTTGGAAGTGGAAGGAAACTCTAACAAGTAAGAGGGGGCCGAAACGTAGCCAATAAAGGCCGGGAAATCAAGACAGGTGGCTTCTCTCTGGGGAAACTCTGGGAGCTGGTGGAGGACACATGACTCCACGGAGTTCTCCCATCCAGTGGGCAAGGGAACTGGTTGTGCCTGAGTGACTTCAATCTTTGTTCGTTTCAGACTCTCTGTGTTAGTCCCTCAATAACAGCAGCTTACTGCACAGTAAAGCAAGCTCAGGAAGCAAAGAGAAGGCCTTTGGGCGAATAGTTCTGGGTGTTGACAGCTGCCAGTTAGGCTATCTGTACTAAAGTGGGTGGTTAGGATGATGGAATGAGTGGGGTAACAACAGCATCACACAGGAAGAACTTATAAATAGACTTTTATACACGGCCATCACATTCACTTTTCTATTACAGTAAAATCTATAAAAGCCAAAACCTGTGTAAGATGGAAATCTGTCCTAGTGGTAAGAAGCTGCACTGCAAGCCCCAAAGGCACAGGGGAAGGATGGGCAATTTTCTCCCATGCAATTAACTGCCTCTGAAAACCTGCTGGAGCAGCAAGCAATAAATGGAGAGGATGCGGAGAGTTGAGAATTCTCATACACTGTTGGTGGGATTGTAAAATGGTACAACCACTCTGAAAGGCAAAGTTTGGCATTTCCTCAAAAAGTCGGACATAAAAACTCCGTATAGCCCAGCTATTCCACTGCTAGGAATAAAACCCAAGGAAATTAGAACTGAGACACAAATGGAGCTTTGTACACCAATGTTCATAATGTTATTCACCATTTCAAGAACACGGAAAGAGCTCAAATGTCTAACCACAACTTAATGGATTGAGAAGTTGTGGTACATTCTACATAAGAGAATACTAAGAACAGCACGCAGGGGCAAGAATTTTGAAAAATATCACATATCTTGGAGGAGACTGGAGAGCATTATGTTGCGTGGACTAACTCAGTCTCTTAAGGACAAATACTGCATAAGACCATAATTGTAAAATTAGAAGGATAACTAGTAAAACATGTATGAGAACCCAAAGGGGGAAGGGTTGGGAGTGGAGGGATGAGAATGGGTAGGGGCGAAACCACAGGCTTACACAGTTTGGTGGGTGGAGGGATGGGGAAGGAAGGAAATGGGAAGGATTTCATAAGGGTGAAAAGGCAGGGTAATGAAGGACAAGGTCCAATGGTGATTCATTATATAAAACATAATGCATGAGAATGATTGTATTAAACACAATATGAATGAAGATTAATGAGGAAAAAACCATGATGCACATGAATATTGTAAGCAAACCAGTTTTTAAAAAACCCACAAAAACCTTCTGGAGGGTCAGCCAAGGGTTGGTTCTGACTCAGTGGTCCACAACACCACCACCACCAACAACAACAATAGAAAGCAAAAGAAAAGTGCAAAGATTGCATCATGCTGAGGCAAAAAAAAACCCCAAGATCAGAAGAACTAGGTGGTCTATTGAGTTTTGGGTCTTACAGGTTTCACTGTATAAAAAATAGTAATAATAAAAGAATCAAAGAGACTGGACAGATTTATAATCTTAAAAATTTCTTCATGTGTATAATGAGAAAACTGTCAAATAGTCCTTTAAAATAAGAAAGAGTGTGCAATCATTAATGAAGTTGTAAAGCGCTGTGCTTAAAGCACTTGGTTACTAACTAAAGCTCAGTGGTTTGAACCCTTGGGAGAAAGTTGTTGTTGTTAGATGCTGTCGAATGGAGTACGACTCATAGCAACCCTATGAACAAAGGATCTGAAACCTGTTCTATCCTGCACCATCCTCACACTTCCTGACACACAAGGGCCCATTGCAGCAGTCACCATATCAGTCCACTTGGTTGAGGGGCTTCCTCTCCTTTGCCGCCCTTCTACTCTTTCCATCAAGATGAGTAGGCAGTCTGGTTCTGTAAAGAGCTACACCTCTGGAAACCCTGTGAAGACTTTTACTCTGTTCTATAGGGTCACTCTGAGGTGGACTCAATGGAAATGAGAGAAAAAGTAATTTCATTTTGTTGAACATGTAAACACTTTTTTGAAAAAAATTTTTTTTTATTACTTTTTGTGTGTGTACCATCAAATCATATCTGATCGGTACAGGAGGAGATTGCCCCTCCTTCTTCAGCAGAGCATCCGGTGGGATTTGAACCGTGTACCTCTGTGACTGCAGTGCAGCTTCTTGCCACTAGCCCACCAGAGCTCCCTTTTAAACAGTTTTTTTAAAATTTTTATCTCCTCCATGAGAATTTCTCCTGTCTTGAGTGGAGTTTTCTAAATTTCTGTTCTTTTTATCTAAGGAATCTGCAGAGCTTTTTAAGTGGGGTGGCACGGCAATAGAAAACTGGGGAGGCAGGGATGAACATTTTCAAATCCTAATGTGAAAACCCTCCTTCTCAGATCTGTACAAGCTAATTCAACTCATTGCCATCAAATCAGAAATGACTCTTAGCTGACCCTCCATTGGGTTTCTGAGGTTGTAAATAACACAGAAGGAGATTGTTCATCATTCTGCCCAGGGCTGCAGGCAGGTTCACCTACCAGAGAGGCGTGGCCTCTGAGTTAGCAACACAACTTCTTACAGGAGTTGTTCCCATAGAATAGTATCTTATTCCCAAATACAAACACCCTGCTGTAGAGTTGGCTCAGAATCATAGCAACTCTATCGGATCTCAGAGGCTGTAAACTATTATGGGGAACATTGTCCCATCTTTCTCTCAAAGCAGGTGGTGGATTCGAACTACTGACCTTAGAGTTTAGCAGGCCCTATACATTACACACTATTCCACGAGGGAAGAATTTTGATTATTCAAAAATCTTTAATTTTTGCTTGCTTTTGGTTTTAACTGTTAGCAATTGCTGAGATCATGAAGCATGAGACAAAGTTTACATCAAATGCTAAGATCTGCTCATTTATGCAGGTTTTGTGACACATTATTCAATAGAGTAGTTTAAATCCAGTGCTGCTCTTCCTACTTCACCGGGGTCTGGTGAGATGGGCTATTTCAAAGGAGGCATCCTTGAGAAGTATTGAGAGAGCTCACAGTCAGCCAGAGGGGGAAGACTGGCATTTATCAGCATGTGTTTCGGGTAACTTCAAGGACAACACGACCTGGACAATCTCTTTTTCTCTTCGTGAGTTGAATTGCTTTAAAAAAAAAAACAAAACCTTCATCTAACTTTAATTCTGGAATAATGCAAAAGAATAACCCTGTTGTTACATTATAAAAACAAGTGGCAGGTTATGATAAGAACTTGGGCAAGATGTAGAATTTCTTGTAGACTTTATTTTTGTTTCATTTAAAAGGGAAATGTAATATTATGTTAAAAAATTAAAGAGCTTATATTTTTAAATCCTCTGAAAAATTTAAATACTATTCATATGGAGTAACAAATTTTTTAAAAATGAAACTTTTTAAAAAATCAACTTAATACCTAATTATTATATTAATGAAGCAGTATTGTGAGTGGGGAAAAATACTTGAGATTATGCACACCCATGTTTATTGCTGCTTTGTTCACAATAGCAAAGTGTTGGAAACAACCAAGTGCCCATCAGCAAATGAATGGATAGAGAAGTTGTGGTATAGTCACACAATGGAATACTATGCTGCATTGAAAAACAAGGAACTCATGCAATATTATTAAAAATGGGTGACCCTGAAGGACATTATGCTGAGTGAAATATCTCAGACACAGAAGGACAAATACTGCATGGTGCCACTGTTGTAAAACAGGACTGATATCAGGGTTGGGGGGAGACTGAGAAAGATGGGATAAATAATGTATACCACAGATGAGGGAAAAGGGGTATGTGATTAGGTATTATTGTCATGACAAGAGTCCAGAACGAAGGCTGCATAGTGCAGTGGACCTGGGGGGAGGGATTTTAAAACAACGAAAGAATTTTTCTTTCATTTTTCAAAGAGAAGAGTATACTGGGGGGGAAGGGGTGGGCAGGGAGAACAGTGCAACATTGAATAAAAAAATTTAATTATTAAAAAAATACTCAATTTTTTTAAGAAAATTAAGAAGGATTTGTCACTGTAGATGAAATCTTTTTTTAACCCACAAGGGCTCATCTGCCTATTTTGCCTCTCTTGTCCCTCCAGTTTAGTCCTCAGAAATAAGAACACAAAGATAGTGTATTTGTGGACAACAGGACACATAAGAAGCCAAAGTGACGTGCGAGCAAGTTGTTGATGCGTCTTCCTTCTATCCTTATGCTTACATTCTTCTTCATACAGGCCAGCTTTTCGAATGACTTGTTAAACCTACAAGCTGAATATGTATGGAGAAAGGACAGAACCCTGAGGCGCACTTTTCTTTATTTTAAACCATGCAGAGTTCCCTTGTTCGTTGCTAATCTCCTGATAAATTAGCATGTTGACGAAAAGAAAAGCTCTCTTAAAATTATCTAGACCTGACATTCTTCATTTCTAGACATAGACCCATATTCGACCCATTTAGAATATAAATGACCTCTGGTGAGGTTCACGTAGATCATCAGGTTAGTGGCTTGAATTCACCAGCGACTTTGAGGGAGACTGATGGGTAGTGCCTTGTCCTGGAGGTTCACAGCCTCGGAACCTGACGGAAGGTTTCTAGGAACCAACTCAACAGTGGGATATGTTTTCATATTCCTTTAGTGCTCTGAAATCATTCTTGTTTGGGTCTGTTATTTACTTTTTAAAGTAAATCAAATAGATATGACAATTGTGATCTTTTACAGATAATGAAACTGCAGAAACTGGCTCAAAAATTGTTTTCAAAATGTTTCCAAAGGGGACTCTGGTGGCCTAGTGGTAAGAAGCTGTTCTGTAATCTCAGAAACACAAGGTTCGAAGCCACCAGTTGCTCCTTAGGCAGGAGACAGACGAGTAATCTCCTTCCATGCGATTTACTGCCTGACAAACTGCTGAAGGGTCAATGATGGGTTGGTTCCGACCAGACGGCAAACAAGATTTCAAAAGCTGCCTAACCTTCATCCTCCTCATGTTTCTAGTTACTTCTTTAATAATAGAACTTCAAAGTTAAAACACATTTCTATAGATTCCAACTCATTTCTACTCTTCTTCTACCATTTCTCTGAGACTGTGAATCTTTTCAAAAATTTATTATTAATTTCAATGAAAATTTACAGAGACTTTGGATTTCCATTCATTCATTGTTGCACTTTTCTCCCCTCCTAACCCTGCCCCCAGTATACTACCCTCTTGGAAAAGCAAAAGACAAATTCTTTTATTGTTTTACAAACCCTTCCCCAGGTCCACTCGACTATGCAGCCTTCGCTCTGGACTCCTGTCATGACAAAAATACCTAATCACATATCGCTTTTAAACAGTTTTCTCCCTCATATGTTTCAATGCAGTCCACATTATTGAAACTACCTTTCTCAGACTCCCCCATCACCAATGTCAGTCCTGTTTTACAACAGTGGCACCATGCAGTAGTTGTCCTTTTGTGACTGGGATACTTCACTCAGCATAATGTCCTTCAGGGTCACTCATTTTGAATAAGATTGCATGAGTTCCTTTTCAATGCAGCATAGTATTCCATTGTGTGAATATACCACAGCTTCTCTATTTATTCGTTTGTTGATGTGTACTTAGGTTGTTTCCAACTCCTTGTTATTGTGAACAAAGCCACGATAAACACAAGTGTGCATATAAACACGGGTGTGCATGAATCTGCTTGGATGTCAGTTATGGCCTCTTTGGAGTATATTCCCGTAATGGAATTGTTGGGTCAAATGGTATCTCTACTTTTTGAGAAAGTGCCATACAGCCTTCCAGAGTGCTTGCACCATTTTACACTCCCACCAACAGAAAATCAGGGTTCCAGTTTCTCCACAACTTCACCAGCATTTGTTGCTTGCTGTTCTGTTAATTTTGTTATTCTGACTGGGGTGAGAAGATATCTCATAGTTGTTTTGATTTGCATCTCTCTTAGAGCTAGGGATTTTGAACATTTCTTCATGTGTTTGTTAGCCATCTGAATGTCTTCTTTGGTGAAGTGTCTGCTCATATCCTGTGGCCATTTTTCTATTGGATTATTTACCTTTATCTTGTTGTGGTGGAGACTGTGAATCTTAATGAGACGAGTCATCTCATACTGAACTACTGTTAGTGGATTTGAACCACCAGAGACACTCTCCCTTTTGGTTAGCTGTGCAACATGCTGCAGGCTACCACCCAGAGCTTCCTTCTATGTTATTGTTATGTACCATTGTGTCAGAACTGACTCATAGCTGACCCTCGGGTGGGTTTTTTAGAGGCTGTAAATGGCTCAGAAGGAGATTGTTCGTCTTGCTCCCTTGAAGCAGCTGGTGAACTGAACCTCATGCCCTGCAAGCGCTGGCAGGGTGACTCATTACCCCTAAGTCAGGAGTACTCTCTTCTCTGATACAGTACTTAGAAAATACAAAGAAGGAAGTCTTGCCTCTTAGGAATAATGTTTTCCTTTAGATTTATTCTGGATTCCCTGACTGGTATAGTTAGAGTGACTGCTAAGCAAAAGGTTGGAGGTTCAAATTCACCCAGCGGCGCCTTTGAAGAAAAGATTGAGTCATCTGCTGCTCCCCGAATCAGCCACTGAAAACCCTGTGGAGCACAGTTGTACCCTAACACAGGGTGGACATGAGTCACTAGAGGAGGAGATAGCGATTCAGTTATCAGGAAGCTTTGTTACCGAGAGAAAGGTAGAGAAAAACATGAAAAAGCAGAGTCTGTGTTTCAGAGATTTTCAATCTAACAGGTAAGGAAGCATTGAGAGCCTTTTTGGAGGTCAGTTGCACAATGCAGAGGTTTGCCTGAGGATCTTTTTCTTCCTAACACTAGGCAGGGCACTCTGTGTATAGATCTCTATAGAACTGGTAGGATTATATGACCTATTACATAACCTGATACATCCCCTGCCTCATTCCGGGTCTTGAAGTGGGACTTTGAATGATGAATCCTGGGAAACACCCAGAAGGATGTCAGAGACTGGGCAGTCACACCAGGAACTGTCAACACACCTTGTTGTTAGTAGCTCATGAGTCAGTTATGACTCAGCGCCCACAAGCATGCAGGGTGGAAGTACACGTCAAGGTGGGGAACTTCTGGAAGTGTATCACACACTTCTGGAAGTGTATCACACACTTCTGAGGAGCCTGTGGGTGAGTGTTAACTACCCACTTTTTGGCTAGTTGTGGGATAGTTAATAATACGTGTAACCCACAAATTACATCTTGTTTAATCATTTGTTTGTTCATCATAGGCAAGCCCTCACCATGAAAACGCAGAAATTAAACGAGACCAAAATAAGGTGAACAAATGGGGAAGAGGTAATAATTCTTAGTCATTCTCCCAATATCTTCTATACCCAACATTTTGAAAAAGTTCCACTCTTTACCCAAATTCATGTCAGTAACCCAGAATCTCTTAAATGTTTGCTTATAAACTGAAAAAATGCTCCTCAGTTGAGGTGTTTGGCTATATTTATACCAATCTTGTCTTCTGATTTTGCATAGTTTTGTTGAAAGGATTTATCAGTACTAATCGAGGATGAAAGACACCCAAGCGTTGAGGACTCTCCTTCATAGGGTCGCTATGAGTCGCCTGCGACTCGACAGCACTGAACAACAACAATAGCTATTGAAGGGAATTCTGGTGACTTAATGATGCCAACCCAAAGGTATACTGTTTGTATTTACCAGCTGCTCTGCAGGAGAAAGATGGGCAATCTCCTCTGTGTGATTTACTGCCTCCAAACACTTGCTGGAGGGTCAGCTGTGGGTCGGTTCTGACTTAACAGCACACAAGAATGATCGCTATTGCCGGGAACTCTGGTGGCCTAGTAGGTAAGGAGCTGGGGTACTAATCCAAAAGCAGGTGGTTTGAACCCACCAGATGCTCTGCACGAGATGGCCAATCTCCATATGACTTACAGCCTCTGAAAAACTTCTGGAGGCTCAGCTGTGAGTCGGTTCTGACTTTACAGCAATGAGTGAGTGCAGAGCTATTTCCTTTTCTGCTGGTATTGACGTATCTGTTGTTTCATTTCTAAGGCTATTCTGAATTCCATTCTGTAATCTTTGGCATTTGTCACACTCAACTTTTTGTCATTGCAGCTCTAAAGAGCTTTTTAAAATCCTTAATTTTTGGCTAATGATGGCTATTAAGCAGTGCTAATCTTAAGGCTGAGTCACACATACTTGCAAAGAGTCATTTAGAAGACATTTTCTCAACGTTGGCAAACGCTGGAGAGGTATGGTGCTCGGTTTCTTTAAAATCACCACCTTTTTCTTTTTTGTTTTTTCAACATAGAAGGCAAGGGCAATATCATTCACCAGAGACCAAGTGTTGGCAGAAAGTCGTATTAGAAGTCAGTCTCCTGAGCCCCACCAGTTCTCCCCCTCAGGATGATGGCAGACTTGGCCGTGACTCTCCCCAGTAAAGGCAGGTAAGGCTAGAACATGTACCTGGTACCCCCGCGATGGTGGTAAGAAAGAACCACAGCCACTTTTGTGGGGCTTCATTGTTCTCAAGAGTCATCAAGTTGATTTAGACACACAGAGAAGCTAGGTGAGACTGAAACTGTTCCTAGATTGTGTTCTTGGCTGTAATAGGAAAGCACATTGCCAGGTCTTTCTCTTCCTAGGTTCGAATGACCAAGTGCTTAAACGTTTGTCCATCAGTTTCCTTTCAGGGCTGGGTTTTCTTAGAGGCACTTCCTTTACCATACTGCTGGCTGGCCCCACATACCAGTCTGGCATTTCCTCTCCCTAAACTGTGTATTTTCCCCCAGCAGATGAACTGTCCCCATTGAATAGCTGTCATCTAAGAGCTTCTCCTCCTTATACAATCTTTTAGCAGCTGACACCATATAGAAGCCCTGGCTTGAATGAAGGGAATAGTAAGTGTATGGTCAAGACAGCCATGCCTGAACATGGAGGTCCCAGGAGGACATCCTTAACATTCATAACGTAAGGAGCAGGAGGCAAAGACCTCTGCCACCTCCCTGAATTCCCACTCAACAATGCTCTGCCCTTTGGGCTCCTCATCCTAAGTCACTTCAAGCTCATAGGTTATCTCTGTGGAAATAGTAGTATGTCAAGGAGGTGTGACTCCTATGTGACCTGCCTGTTCTGAGTAGGCCTGCAATTTTGAAGAGAGGAAACCACCTTTATGGATGACAAGAAGATACCCCCCTCAACTTGACTGTTGAGAGATCTTGCCCTGTGCTGTGACTGGTCCTGGGATTGGTCACACCAACTTCGTCAATGCTTACCACCTGAAACAGAGAGCCTGGAGACTAGATGCTGGGTACAAGCCAGAGGGCACCAGAACTGACACAGGAACAAACATTCAGCTTCCCCATTCCTTCACTCCGAAGCACCCAGGGAGAATGGGTCACCCAGAGCCTTGCTAGGATCAGTATGGGAGGAACACTCCACCTGACTCACAGTCCTTCCTGTTATGCCTTGAATGGCTGTTTGCATTAGGTATTCATTCCAGAAGCAAGGTGCTAGCAGAAAACTGTATTAGAAACATTACACATTGAACTAGGAGATAGTGTGGTTGTGTGCTGCTGAGTCGGAACCAACCAAAGCTGACCCTCCAGTCGGCTTTCAGAGGCAGTAAGTTGCTCAGGAGGAGCGTGCCCATCCTTGTGCTGTGGAGCAGCTGGTCGTCTCAAACTGTGTACCTTTCGAATTGCAGTGCAGCTTCTTACCCCTGGGCCACCAGGCGATGAAAATCCTAAACGCAGTAGACCGGTTACCCTCGAGTCCCATGAAACCAAGATCCTAAACCTCCAAGAACTAAATGTCATGAGTTGTTTGGCTGTACGTAAGCAGCCTCAGCAAATCTTTTCTTTCGATTTGTACCCATCATGTGACAGTGTGTTGTCTCTTTGTTGCCTAAGTTTTATTTTCTAGTTTGGTTACTGGATTCTTACCAAATAAAGTTCCTGAAAATATTCTCCCAATTGGAGAATTTATAGCCGTCTCACTTTTTTAGTGTCTTCTAAAGAATTAAAGTTAAATCTTTATGAATTTATGACTTTTTTTCCTGTCTTCTGCAGTTTGTTCCTTTGTCCAATTAGATAATCCAGTGCCAAAAGTTGGGCCTGACGGCACTGTCCCAGTTTGTTTGTTGCATGCTACGTCCTAACAGTCTGACTGAAAACACATTACTTCGCTGTGGCCTCTGCTGTGTTCCCACAATGTGAGAGGGCCAGGCTTAAAAAATGCATTTCTGATGATGATTAAAAATTAATCTCTCTTTAAAAACACATTAAATACAGCAACATAAATAATGTTTCTGATAAAAGCCACCAAAATACCATGACTTTAATGTACTCATATTCATAGTATATGCTCCCTTCTGGTTCTCATAGGCATCACATTTATTTTAGGGAAACATGACCTTGTTAATTCATCATTTATAGACACTTCTCACTTGGTATTAGCACTGGATTCTTTAGCAAGCTTAATTATCACTCTTGATAGTGTCATGCTATAAAGTGATTTGCTATAGCAGTGATTTGCTAAAAGCTATCGTCTTTTTTCTCCCCCACACTAGAACTCAGTAGTGAACCTTTATTTTGAACCATGCAGTGTTTCCTTGCTCTGTTCTGATGACAGCCTCCCCACACTTTTTCAATCAATATGCGGAACAGATCATCCAGGAGGCTGGGTTCTATGAGGAATGTGGCACGAAGATTGGAGGAAGATTCATCAGTAACTTGTGTTATGCAGATGATATCATCTTGCTTGCCCAAACTGAGGAGGATGTGAGGCGTTTTCTGCATAAGCTCCAGGACTGTAGCCTTCAGTATAGACTGAAACTCAACATCAAGAAGACAACAATTTTCAACACTGGGCCAACTGGCAGCACATTGACAGATGGTGAAAAGATTGAGACTGTTAACAACTTCAGCTTGCTTGGCTCCAGAATCAACATCTTGGTACTAGCAACAACTAGGAATCAAAGAAAAATTGCACTAGGAAAGTCTGCTGTCAGGGAATGCTCCAGAGTACTGAAGAGTAATGACATCAGTCTGGAGACTAAGGTCCACATGATCCAGGCCATGATATTTGTCATTACTTGCTATGCATCAGATAGCTAGACAATGACTAAGGATGATAGAAGTAGAAATGATGCCTCTGAGTTGTGGTGCTGGAGGAGTACGGAATATACCACGTACTAGAATAAACAAGTCTGTCCCAGAAAGGGTGAAAGCAGGCTGCTCCTTGGAGGCAAGGAATTTGAAGTTTCATCTGACATACTTTGGGCATGTTGAAAGGAGGGACCAATCCTTGGAAAGGGACATCTTGCTTGGAAGAGTAGAGGGACAGTGCAAGAGAGGAAGATCCTGGATGAGATGGACTGGATCAGTGACTGGGGTAGGTGTGTCGGAGACAATTGAGGTTGGCTCAAGTTGGAGAAGGGTTAAGAGCTGTTGTACACAGGGTCACTATGAGTTGCTAGCAACTCGAAGCACACAACAGTAGTGAAGCTAAAATGCTTGGACCATGACTTAAATCTTGCCTTGTTTTCCTTAATAGCTTGACTCTCAGAAAACTTAGAAAATCACAAACTTCAGTGAATGAATACATATACCTCCAACTTACCACAGTTGAACTTTAGTTACATCATTTTAAATGAAATGCTTAAATGCAGTATTTCATCTTAGGAAGAGGCATAATGTAGAATGGTGAGTAGATGTTTTAATTCACGTTAGCAGTTAATTTTGAACATGCTAAAAGACAGATTAAAAGGAAGTATAATTTAAAATGCTAACTCAGATGATCCTCTTAACCTCCCCTCATCTCAACTGAATATATTCTTTAGAAGTTTGAGGGTGAGTACCTTCCAAATCTGAACTAATCAAGTAATAGCTTGAAACTTGCATTTTATCAATTGATGAAAAAAGGACTATGAAATACTTCAAAATTGTAATATCTCCTTGTTTTTCTAATATTGCAGTATTTTTAAAAGTGTAACTATTTTCTTCCTAGATGTATAATGATATTATGCAAGTTTAGTACATGAATTGTAACAGGAAATACAGACAGTAAAATAATTTCAATTCCATCTGGCTTCATATGGAAGAACCAGCTGCAGTTTACTAGCTTTCAGTTCTCATTTGTAAAGCTGATGCTTTAGTAATAAAAAAAACCTCTAACGTGGGTCATTTCCAGGCTAGAGATGTCTGCTTCCTTCCGAAGCATTACTCATTCAACCAAAGATATGAGCCATTTAGGGATGCAGTGGCAGACAACCATCTTCTCTCTTCCAAGCCCTTCTGCAAATTAGAACGTCCAAATTACCACAAACATAAATATTCCATGATTTTGTTGTGGGGCATTATTTACTACCAGAAGCCAACACTCTCTCAAAGTATTTGAATATAATGCTTATTTTAAAAGTAAGTGAAGAAAGTAGATTACATTCTTAATCAATTAGAATGCTCTGGTGGCCTATGGGTAAGGAGTTGTACTGCCAAACGAGACAGGTAGTTTGAATCCAGCAGCTGCTCCATGAAGAAAGTTGGGTAATTTCCTTCTGTGAGATTCCTCTGAAAACCTGCTGTAGGGTCAGCTGGAAGTTGGTTCCAACTTGATGACACCTAACAACAATCAGTAATAACTATTCTGACACTTCCCTCAATGAGAGTGCTTATTCTTGCCATGTTATATATGGTAATGTATTGCACTGCTGACATAATGTGATTAGTTTCTACCTCTAGTTTTAACACACATTGCTGTTAATGGGCCTTGTAATGTCACTTTAAATATACATATAACTGAGAAACATCAAAGGTACAGCCTACCAACTTACTACTCAATAAGGAACCAGCTGATAAGGAAACATTAAAGAAATAAAAAGTATGACTAATATTGAAAGTCAGTTTATGGTCATCAGAGCTCATAAGGATCATTGTGTCCAGAAAAATTTGATGAAGACACTGGGATAGAGTATTATTCCGACAATTGAGTGCCAATTAACTTTGAAAGAATCTTTTTCCTTCTTTTGGTATATCAGTACAGTGCAAGGAATAAGCTGTATTGCTGTTGTTAAGTGCTGTTGAGTATGACCCATTGCAACCCTATCAACAGATCTGAATCCTGTCCAATCCTGTGCCATTGCAGCAGTCACTGTGTCAATCCACCCGGTTGAGGGTCTTCCCCTCCTTGGAATAGCTTCTCCTAGTAACATGGCAAAAGTATTTGAGGTGAATGAAGCTTTATCATCTTCGCCTCCAAGGACTCTATCTGCACTTTATCCAAGATGTGTTTGTTCTTTTGGCAGTTATTGGATGATTGGTGCTCTTCTCCAAAACCACAGCTCAAAAGGCATAAATTCTTCTGTCATCCTTATTCACTGTCCAGCTTGTAGACATAAACTGACATCATTGCTCCTCAGTAATTTGTAGAGGCCCCTGACTGCAGGCTTTACTAGTGCAGTATGTCTCCTGATTCCCTGACTGCTGATACCAACAGTGCTGACTGTGGATCCAATTAAGATGAAGTTGTTGACAGTTGCTATCTTTTCTCCATCCATCACGATGTTGTCTATAGGCCTATTCCTACAGGTGATGTCTATAGGAATAGGCTATATAATCGCTAAAATGATTATGATTTTTATTTGTCTGGCTTTTCAAAATATGGTGTTTTTTTTAAAAAAATGTTCAACATGTGTTTAAATCAAGTTTTGTTACATAAAATGCCAAAATGTATGAGGAATATCATTATTTACATGACAACTGATGCATTTATAAGTTTAAAAGTAAACTTTCACATCCCAAGCTTTCTTAAATAATACAAATATATTTATAGTCAACACCAAGCAAAAAAAAATTTATAGGGGTAAGGAATCAAGAAATTTGCATAAATTAGGAGTCTGGAAA
Source organism: Elephantulus edwardii (assembly GCF_000299155.1). Classification (NCBI taxonomy): domain Eukaryota; kingdom Metazoa; phylum Chordata; class Mammalia; order Macroscelidea; family Macroscelididae; genus Elephantulus; species Elephantulus edwardii. The sequence goes on along the minus strand of NW_006399891.1, from coordinate 2,642,005 downwards.
GTGTGAAGGTAAAGCAACTGAGAAAAGTTCATGCTTTTTTCCCTTTGGTACTTGCAAGATAAGGCAGGAGGCATGTAAATGGCTCCTATTTTGCCAGGATCGAATTTACCATTAAAACTGTTATACACGAAATTATCTCAAACTAGACATTGTTATGCACAAATGTATCATAAACGAGTTAAATGGGACTCTTCTAGACACGGTCAAAAATTAATCACAAATTGACATGAGCCGTTACATAAATGTAGGGTTGATTTTCCTATTATGTTAGAAATAAAAGGGATTACTTTTATAAATCAGTCTGTCCCATTTTCATTTTTAATGAGAAAAGACCACAGATTAAATTAGTGTCAGCCAAAAGTACAGTTCTGTCAATTTCCCTACATTTTTTAGATGCTGGACACTCAGAGAAGACTTCCATAATACATTGTACACTTTGCCACTTGAACCTAAAACTCCTTCTGCAGGATCCATGACAGATACGATCCAGCTCTGGCTCCGCCTCAAGTGATAAACACAGATTACCCAACAAGCAGGAGCAGCACAGGCTTCTTTGTACCTATTTACTAATCTGTACACAAAATTTCACATCACAGGTTCTGCTTTTAGGTACAGCTGGCATCCGTCTCAGCTCCACCACACCTTCCATCTCTTCAAATTTACAAAGCCTCTATTCAAATTTATGATTCATGACAGGAACAGAGTACTCAGTTAAGCAAGTGTTTAATATGTGCTTATGTACTAATCTATAGCAAACAATTTCACATCCTTGCTAATTCAGTAATCTGCCAACAGCGGTAAACGATTCATCTTCAGAAGATAGTCCAAAGGTGGAGTTGGGGGTCTGTTTAACAAGGAAAGATCTTTTTTCCCCAAAGAAAAGAACAATCTGAGGAAAGGTGGGGCAGGGAGGAAAATGCAACAATGAATGATTTGAAATCCAAGTTCTTTATAAATTTTGATTAAAATGTCAATAAAAAAAGAAGGTAGTCCATTTACTTGTTGGACAAATAACTATAAATGTCTTCTTACACTAAGCTCAAATACGCCATGTTGTAATTTTCAGTTTATAGCCTTGAGTTCTGCTGAGGGACAGGACAGTGCTTGCCTCTCAAATACTCAAAGACATTGTCTTTCCTCAGTACGTAATTCTTCAGCTAAACTGTTTAGTTTACAACAACGTTTCCAACTTGGTGAAATACCCTAGGATTTGCTCTAAATATTATTTATTTAATCCTGAAAGAAAATTAATATTGGAGATATTGTTTGACTAGCATTCTGTATATTGAAACATCATGGTATCTTTTTTCAGTCCCTTATAATTACTTCAGTTTTTTAACAGTTAGCTCATATATTATTGATGGCAATTAAAAATCTTCAGATTCCTCCCCTCATCTACAAAGACTGGGATGTCTATGATACCATTTAGGATTTTGCCCTTAGCTAGCTTGTCAACCTCATTCCCATACCCTCTGGACAGTCTGCTTACATTTCAATGATTATTAAAAAAAAAAAAAAGCAAAGCATTATCATCATCTTTTCTGCTTTTATATATTGTTCCTACCAGTGTATAGTCAATTCTAAGTGATCTTTCAAAGTTCTGTTTAAATGCTACTTTTTAGTGGAACTCTTCCTTGTGTTGTCTCCTACCTCTCATTCCAAGACTATCTTTAACCCTTACCAAAATAATAATAAATACCATACAAGGAGGTATTTGAGGACATGGTATATGTCTACCTTCTTTTCTCTTTCCTGGCCCAGCAGAGTTTTGTGTGACTCTGACATTCAACATATATTTGTTGAATGAATGCTAAAGAGTATGGCTAATATAATTTAGATTTTCCCAGGTAATTAATAAAAATTATTTAGCTAAATATTAGGTTGTATGTATATGGTAATATTAGGTTGTATGTGTATATGAAGTAGAAAATTTATAAGCTACAAGTTAACACAAAGAACAACCTATGAGAATGAAAGGAATGATGATAAAATTGAGAAAACCATGTAATTATATTCTAGAAAGGATAGTAGGCACACAAGCACAGCTGAGTGGTATATTTGTTGTTTTACTGTTAATTAGACACATCTGAACCAAAGCATTCACAATATTTGATATATTTTGAAGATAATCTACTATAGTCTTAGACATAACCACAGAACAAGCAGAACAATTAAACTACATAAGGCCTTAAAATATATCCACAGTGTGTATTATTTCAATATTCATTCGTTTACAAATTAGACTACATACCATTAATTTTATTTTTCTTTCATTGTTTTATTCAGGCAGGATTCATTTAAAGAAAGGCAACTTAGTGTGTGAGTGTGTGTGTATGTGTGTGTTTGGGTCTGTGTACCAAGTTATCTTTGTAGCATGTTGGTTAATATAAAAGTATGAATTAAATGTTTTTTCCTCTCCTTTATCTAGGAGTGAGCACATGAAATTCTCAGTAATCCAAAATAATGGGCCCTACTTTTAAAAATTATCAAAGTGAACCTGAAGAGGGACCAAATATCCAGTGTGTGGTCCTAAAGGGCAGCTAACGTACTCTCAGGTCTTCAGAGTACTGCAATTCTTAGAGATTAGTCAAAGTTTAAAACAATGGTGCATACAAAATCATTCATAAAGCTCTAAATGCCTTTTAAATAACTAAAATGAAAAATTTAAGTAGTTGCCTCACAGTACCAAACTTAAATGAATAGAGTTAAAATTCAGTGCGATTTTGACTTCTCATTTACAAGGTAACTAGTTGGTAGTTTAACAGATGGGTAAAAAATTAAAACTTACATCATTTTTTTTATTTTTTAAGAAGAAAATGTGTGATAACCAGAGAATACAGAAAGTTCAATGTATTTTACAATAAAATAACCACTTAAAACCTCTATCCCTGTACAACAGGGTGGAGGTGAACTCTAGTGAACATGTCTATTTCATATTGGGCTTTCTTTAAAAAAACAAAAAACAAACAAAAAAACCCCAAAAAATCCCATCCCAGTTTATTCTTATTTTGAGTACTTGAATTGGTTTAGATATACAGCTTTCAGATAATTGCATTTGTATATGAGGATAAGATTTAGTACACTGAGATGTTTTAAAAATATTTATAAATTTGTTTCTGATATGCAAAAGCATTTGGCAATACTTTTACAGCATTTGATTTTATAGAATTAAAATTTCATACAGTACTCATCTTGATGTTTAAAAAAAAATTCACAGAAAAAAATATAAATTACACAGCCTTACTGCATGATACTGTTATTTCCAGTTTCTAGTTCTGGTAATTAAAACCTTCATTAAGTCTGTTAACAAATCATTACCTGTACAATTATGAAGGCAACTGACATGATTTGTAAACAAAACCTTCAGGTTTTATGTTATTTACCAAGGAGTGTAGTTCAGCAAGGAAAGAAAACTCAGGATACAATTTACAGAATATTTTACAAATTTACCAGTTCCTGTGACACAAACTGTTTTAATCTTTCAAGATACTGTCCGTAAAGTTCCACATCATTGTGACCAGCACCTTCGACCCACAGAGGCTCCACAGGTCTTTGGCAACGCTCAAACAATGCGAGGCCATGTGAAAAGTCAATGACTTCATCTTCAGTCCCATGAATTATTAATACTGGAGAAGTTATCTTGGATATTTTGTCAATGCTGTAGGGAAAGACAACAACAATAACATCAACAAATTATACAAGGGAACATAAAAGAAATTTTCTGCCCTATTTAAAATAATTCAAATATTAGAATGTTTTCAATCCGTTTAGAAAGGATGAAAAGCCTCTTGGATTTCAAATAAGATCCACAAGTCTTCTTTTACATACCTCTTAGAGTAAGAGTAAGGCAAACCTTGGCAGTGCAGTGGATAAAGTGAGAGGCTACTAAATGGAAGGTTAGCAATTCAAATCTAGCAAATGTACCTCAAGAGACAGATGAGGCACTCAGCTTTGATAAGACATTTATGGCTCCAAACACAAATGAATGGACTGAGAAGTTGTGATACATTCAAACAATGGAATACTACCCAGTAAGCACACAGAAGCAATGATTTTGCAAATTACTACCTAATTTGGTAAGGACTAGAAAGCATTATGCTGAGTGAACTAACTCAGTCCCACAAGGACAAATACTGTATAAAACTGTTATTGTAGAATGAGTGTAAGGATCTAAGGGGGGGAATGGAGTGGAAGGAGAGGGGTGAGGATGAAGGAGTGTTAATCATAGGGTTACACAATTCGATCGGTGGGTGGGTGAAGGAATTGGGAAAGACCTTATGTGAAAAATATACTCAAAAATTATTATTTTTTTTAAAAAAAGATTTATGGCCTTGGCTACCCTACGGAGCAGTTCTACACAGCTATATATGGTCACTGCATTCATTGGAGTCTACATGATAGTTTTAGTCTAAGATTATTCAAAGATGTCAACTTCAAGCATTCTCTCTTTTGGCAGAATCACTTAACAGTTAATGAAATCCTATTACACTCTGCATATTATTTATTTTTTACAGAGAAACTTAGATTTCATGGAGAGGAGGAAATGAAAAGGCCATTTCAGCATAACTGTTACTTATAGAAGCTTTACCCGGTTTATGAACAATTCGTGGTTAGGTGCCATCAAGTTGACTACAACTCAGAGCAAGCCTATGAAGAACACTGCCCTGTCTTGTGCCACCCTCACCATCTCTGCAAGACTTGAGACCACTGTCAAAGTCACTGTATCAACCCATCTCATTGATGTCAACACTTGCCAAAGATCAAGACATCATGTTATTTCCAATCATAATGTCTTTTTCCAAGGACTGGGCCCTCCTAACTTGCCCTTGAATGTTATAGAACTTTGTCCTCACTTCGAAACAACTAGCAACACATTCTTTATTACAATCACCTTAATTCGCTGCATGTACAGCTTTTTAAGACACTGGAAAGCTTTTCCTTACACTGAAGTAAGGCAAAATAGGAACCACTTCAAACTAATGAAGATTTAAAGTCAAGTTAGGAATGGATCTCATTCTTAGCCTGGGACTCCCTCATTGTTTCAATATCATGCCTCTTTGTAGTCATTTTTTCTACCTCCCAGCAATCTCCTCCCATGTAATTTAAAGCCTCTGAAAACCCACTGGAGGGTTAGCTATCAATCATTTTTAACTGGAAGAAACCCAACAACAGCAATACCACTGAAATGATAATAATTTTATTCTATTCTATTTACTTTTTAGGACATAAACTCAAAAACGTTAAAAAAATTTGGAGCAGATGGACTTGTGAGATAAAGGATTAAACAGATTGGAGAAAACACAATTTGAATTCTAAGGGGATAAAAGGAAAAACTAATTCAATACCAGTGAATAGCCAAGGAGGAAAAGGAATTGTCTATTTTCCCCAAATTTTGTATTCTTCTTTTTTTGTAGCTGGGTAAAATGTTTTCTCCCTCCAGGCTCAAGACTAGAGGATCTGTGGACTAGGGAAATACTAGACACATTTGTGGGTCACAGACATCAAGACTAGATACATTTTGAGTCACAAGACATCAAAACTAGACAAATTTTTGGGTCACAGGCATCAAATGGCTGCTATCAACCTACTTTACCTTCTGGCTCCCAGAGTGCTGGCAGCCAAATCCTCACTCTCCAAGGGAGAGTTTAGAAAAAGAGTTTGGCGATTGTATCTACCTTAAAGGGAAAGACTTCTAATGACATAAAAGCTGGGGTTCCCCAACTAACTGGCTTGGCTGGATCATTCTACTGAGAAACTCACAAGTAAGTATAAGCTTTAATTATTTCTGTCAGATAAGCTCTTTAAACCCTTATTCTGTCATATGAACAGATAACCAAAAATTAACAGAGATCAAAGATAAATGCTTTGAATATAAGATGGAGATCAAAACAAATAGAACTTTTAAAAAAGACAACTTGGATGAACAGAAAATACTTGGAGAAGAATTCTTAAAAAGAAACAAACTTCATTTTGAAAATCCTCAGGAGAAGAAATAAGGAACAAAAGCCATAAAATGAGAACAAAATATTGAAAATGTAAAGCATGATACCATGATTACAAAAGTTGAGGAGCTTCCTCAGAAAAGAATAAAAAATCGAAAATAAAGAGAAGATATTGGAGGGTCCATTAAAAATGTCCTATATATATAAACAATAGTGGTTTTGGAAAGTGAAAATAAGAATGGAAAGAAGAAACTATCAATGTAAGAAAAAGTATTATATATCAGTTACTGTCAGAAAAAGAATCCACAGCAGAAGAATTAAGATGTGAAGAAATTATGGTACCATCAAATAGTCTATTCTCTTTGTTGTCAGGTGACGCAGCAATTTTATGAAAAACAGATCTGAACCTTGTCCTACCCTGTGCCATCCTCAGAATCTGTGACACACCAGAGATTATTACTGCAGTCACTGTGTCAATCCATCTGTTTTGAGTCTTCCTTTCTTTCAATGTTCCTCCACTTCCCTAAGCATGATGTCCCTCTACAATGCCCAAAGTATGTGAAACAAAGTTTTATCATCTGCCTCCAAGCAGCACTCTGCCTGCACCTTCTCAAAGACATATCTGTTTGTTCTTTTGAAAGTGCATGGATATTCAGTGCTCTTCTCCAACACCACAATTCACCTTTCTTTATTATCACTGTCTAGCACTCAGAAGCATAGCAAGTGACTGAAAAAGATCATGGTCTGAAGCAGGCACAACTTAGTAAACAAATTAACACCACTGCTACTCAATAATTTGCAGAGGTCCCTAACTGCAGACATTCCCAGTGCAGTAAGTCTCCTGACTGCTGGTATCAAATGAATTGATTGTGGGTGCAAGTAAGATAAAGTTGAGTTTCATTTTTTTTTCCATCTATCATGATGTTGCCTATAGGTTCAGTGGTGAAAATTTTTATTTTCTTGACGTTGAGATGCAATCCATATTGAAGGCTGTAGTCTCTGATTGGCTGCAGCAAGCACTTTTAAGTCCTCCTCACTTTCAGCAATAAGGGTGTGTAATCTACATAATGAAGGTTACTGTTGAGTTTCCAATCCTGATGCCACCTTCTTTTTCATTAAGGGTCCAGTATCTCAAATAATTTCCCCAGCACACGGACTGAATAGTTATAGAGAAAAGATACGACCTTGACACATACCTTTCTTAATTTAAAACCATGTAGTGTTCCCTTGCTCTGTTCACACAATATCTTCTTGGTCTAGGATAGGTTACATATGAGAGCAATTAAGTATTCTGGGACACCCATTCTTCTCAGTGTTAGCCATACTTTGTGTGGATCCACACAGTCTTCTAGTATTGTTTTGCTTTCTTCCAGGATCCATTTGATAATAGCAATGATATTGCTGACATAGCCTCTTCTAAACCTAGCTTGAACTTCTGGCTCTATGTACTCTATGTACTGTTTCTAGCCGTTCTGAATGATCAAGGGTATTTTACTTGCATATGATATTAATGATACTGAAGTCTTTGTTGGTGGGGCAGAAATGAAGAAGGAATATAGATGTAGGAATACGTTTGCAATATCATCACCCCAAATTCCTCCCTACCTCTATTTTCATTTTGACAGTGACAAGATTATAAATAAGATTTCTCTACTAATTCAGACCTACTGCCACTGAATCAAATCCAAGTGAGAGACCCACCATCAGCTTTCCAAGGCTGTAAACCTCTAGAGGAGGGGGACGCCCAACTTTCTCCCTCCCGCAAAGTTGCTGGCAGATTCAAATCACCAGCCTAACATGTTACTCAGCAATATACTAGGGCTCTTTTTCTTACTAAAGTAACTGTTACTAGAAAAGGTGTGTTTTTCAAAGGATTTTCCTTATTCAAACAAAGTGATGCCTTGACTTGTAGTTCATCTGCCATTTATCAAACAACCAATCTTTTGTAATGCTTCCAGTTGTGAAAAAGAGGTAAGACTGAAATTTGCTAGCTTCTCTTTTTCTCTGAGGGGAATAAAAGAAGTCATTCTCCCTACCCTGTCCATGAAGGCCATTTTTATCCCTCCACTATGAAGAGGGCAGGTGGTAACAACCTATTTCAAGAAGCATGAAGAAATAACTTCTTTTCAAACTGTTCTAACACCATGTTTGTGGACTGTGTATGTGCGGGGAGGGTAGGGCAAAGGAACAATACTCACTCAAATTTATGTAAGATAACTTCATTTTCCCCTCTACAATTTGATTATTTTGTAAATTGTTGTTATTTTCTGTCCAGTTGGAACAAACTCATAGCTGACCCTCTAGTAGGTTTTTAATAGGCAGTTAATTAATTGCATGGAAGATTGCTTTTCTCACATGAAATAGGTAGAAGATTTTTGGGTTGGCAGAGCAACTCCATACCACTAGGCCACCAGAGTTTACAGATTAGTTTCCATTTACTAGGTCTCATTCACTCACCCCTCACTCATTTATGCATATATGCCACATTTCCCTCTCCCATCATCCATTTGTTTAAATCAGAACCCCTTGAAGTCATATGCCAGTTCGTCTTCTTTTCAGCATCTGACACTGAGCTTGACATTCAGTTCAGTCCATTTTACTTTGCAAACTGACAGACTAGGTCTGATGGTCTAGGGAGTAATGCTGTTCACCTTCTGATGGTCAAATCCACCAGCTGCTCTGCAGAAGATAGAGAGGAAATCTCTCCCTATGTAATTTATACCCTCCGAAACCCAGTGGAGTATCAGCTTTGAGTTGGTTCTGACTCAATAGGAAGGAGAACACTAGTGTCAACACTAGTGAGTAGGGTATAAAGAAGGCCCTCAGCTCTTCTTAGACATGTCAAACTCCTGACTGGTTTGCCACCACTATTTGCATGAGTTTGTCACAGTATTTATAATATATGTAAATATAAGCTTACGGTTGAATGATCTGTCATGAATACCCTAAATGATGGAAAAATGCTTTCAGATTTTCTTGGAATTGTTCTTCTATTTTGAATACTGCTACTTACTTTGGGAATGCATCAAAACAGTAGGTCTTCTTGGTATCAGGAAAAGCGACTCGCATTCCTGAGGTCAAAGGAGAATGAAGAATAACAGCAGCACTCTCATACCGAGCAGCAAGATCCACAGATGGTACCGTTCCGATGCTTTGGCCATATATGATCACATTTTCAGGACGAATGCCGTATCTATTAAGGTGGAGAAAGAAAGGGGGCGGGGGAAAAGAACTGGGCTGGTATAAAATATCCAACCATCACTAAAGACTTGATCTTGTAACAGAATGGCTTAGCGTAAGATAATGTCAACTAATATATACTTAACATTGAAGTGCTTTAGTAATCACAATCACATTCACTGCTAGAATAAGATCTACATTTGCACCTTTTTTGTTTCAATTTCATGTTAAGGAAAAATAAATGTGAACTTCTGAAAATCTCAACTTTAGGAAATGAATTTATTAAATTTTTTATGCTGCAGTAATTTAACCTCATCTTAAGTGTTGACTAAGTTTGGAACACATTTTATCACTGTTATTTTAGTGTATTAATGTTTATATTTAATATAACAGAAGTTTATGTTTTCTTCAGACATCAAAAATGGCTCATGTTGTTTTCTAAATTACTACATGTTTCTGAAAATATTACATTTAGTGTTATGGTATGGAATAAACGTGGATAGTTTTAGTGAAGAGCAAATTAATGTTTTTCTTGACATTTGCATTTGTTCCCTCTTAAAAGAGAACTAATAACTGAAAAAGAAAACAGATGAATGCTAAATTCCAAATGCCAAGCAGAACAGACTTTATGCTATAATCTTAAGTTTTATCTGATCTTAAAAATGCTAGAGGTTGAAATACGTTAACTTGTTGACCCAGTAAGAAAGCATTGGGAACTGAGTATTTTTCAGACCCTCATCTATAACCACACCTTGGAAATGATACAGGCTGAGAGCTAGACTCTAGGTGCAATAAAACAAGTATTACAATCAAGTTATGTCAATTTTTCTTGTTTCTACCAAAAATATAAAAATTATGTTTACATTATACTATAGTCTATTAAAGTATACAGCAGCAATATGAAAAAGTCTGAAATAGGGCAAGATTTACCAAAATGGGACAGAAAGTGAACAGATGCTGTTAAGAAAATGGTGATGAAAACTTGCATCACCAAGGGTTACTAAAAACTTTCAATTTGTAAAAATCACATTATCTGCCAAAGTACAAAACAAAGATGTTTAATTGCCCCAACTGCAAACTACAAGTCCAGTATGAGTGAGATGTGACAGAAGCTAATGAATGTGGGGTTAGGGTTGGAGTAACATTAAACATGCCTTTGCTCTTTAGAAGGGAGATACCAATCATTTTTGGATGCTAGTAGTCAAAGCAGCTTTCAGTCTTTTGGAAAGTTAACAGAACTTTCTGAGAACCTGCACAGTCATTGAGAAAGCATTAGGCATGCTGTTCATATATTCCTCTTCAGGAGCACAGGACTGCTGGGGCTATGTGGCATACCTCCCAGTGTTTCTTTCAATCAGTCCTTCACCAACAACTGGAAATGTCAGTAAAGTATTTTTTCTTTATAACAAACTCAGTTTTAACTTCTTCACAGGAATGAAAGAATTTGGGGAAAGATCTTTTGCAGCATAAGCATAATTTGTAGGCTATAGTCCTAGGAGAGGGACACCATGCTTGGGAGGGTAGAGGGACAGCACAGGAGAGGAAGACTCTCTATAAGGTGGATTGATTCAGTGACAGGGGTAATCAGGGTAGGTGTGTCGGAGACAGTGAAATTGGCACAGGATAGAGCAGAGTTTAGGGCTGTTGTACACAGAGTTGCTATGAGTTGCAGGCGACTCGACGGTACAAAACAACAACAACAATAAGATCAAACAGGTCTGTCCTAGAGAGGGTGAAACAAAGCTGCTCTTTGGAGGTAAGGATTTTGAAGCTCCATCTCACAAACTCTGAACATTCTGCCCAAAGCGACCAGTCCTTGGAGAAGGCTATCATGTTTAGAAGGGTGGAGGGACCAAGGTAGGACAGGAAGACCCTGGATGAGATGGATTGACACAGTAACTGGAATAATGGGGGTAGTCGTGAAAGAGACAATGAAACTGGCTTAAGATAGAGCAGGGTTCAGAGCTATTGCATACTAGGTTGCTATGAATTCCAAGTGACTCCACAGCATATAGTAACAACAACAACAACAGCAACAACACTGATTTCAGTAGAGTTGCTACACCGATGGCAATTTTGAGTCTTCAGGCTGGAACAAGCAATGGTGAAACAGGCTGAAGAGACAGTTGTCAATTAAACATCAGAGGACTCAAAACAATTAACAGAATTTCAGAACAGTATAAATTAGAAAAGACATTAAAGGTTATCTAATCTAGTCTGCTTAGAGAAAAATGTATGATAACCTGTAATTAGAATTAAGTCCTCCAGTCTGGTACTTTTCCTTATTATAACACACAGTAATATAATAAGCTTCAGGCATGTAGGAAAGGCTGCAAACTGAATGAATAAACAGTTGACATGAAGTTGATCCTGTGTATCAGATTAAAACTCTGCTCCATGGGATTTTCAATGGCTACTTTTTTCAGTAGCTCACCAAACCTTTCTTCCAAGGCATTTCTGGGTGGCCCGGACTCTCCAATCTTTCCATTAGCAGTCAAGAATGTTAACCACTTCCACTACCCAGGGACTCCTGCATACTGAACATCAAGCCCTTATTTTCTTTTATCCATCAGAAGATCAGAATAGTAGTTATTACAGATTAACAAATTTTCCTAAAAAGAATATTATA
>NW_006399891.1:2614317-2630154 GCF_000299155.1 Elephantulus edwardii | reverse complement strand
ATCACTGATGTCAGATCTCAAGTGAAAGCAGCGAATACTAGAATGTATCTCTGTGTTATATTAATTATACAAGGCATATGACTGTGTGGATCTTAACAATTTATGGCTAACATTGAGACAAATGGGAATTCTGAAACACTTAATTATGCTTATATGAAATCTATACCTAGAACAAGAAACTTTTGTCTAAAACAGAGCAAGGGAACACTGAATGGTTTAAAATCAAGAAAGGAGTGTGTCAGGGTTGTATCCTCTTTCCATACCTATTCAGTCTGTATGCTGAGCACATCATTCAGGAAGATGGACTTTATTAAGAAGAATGTGGCATCAGGATTAGAGGAATACTCATCAGTAACCTTCGAAGTACAGATGACAAACAACCTTATTGACTAAAAACAAGGATTTGAAGTACTTGTTTCAGAAGATCAAAGACTGTATAGATATGAATTGCATCTCAATATTAAGAAAACAAAAATCCTTACTACTGGGTCAGAAGACAACATCATGATAGAGAAAAGATTGAAATTGTCAATTCTTTCCTCTTACTTGGATCCACTGTCAACACCCTTGACCAGCTTTCAGGAGATTAGAAGACATAGGGCTTTAGGAAAGTCAGGTCTTGGGCACCCCTCCAAAGTCCTGAAGAGCAATAATGTCCATCTAAAGACTAAGGAACAACAGATTCAAGTTATATCCCCCCCCCCCAGTCACCTGCTATATATCTGAGACCTATATAGTGGATGAGGATGATATAAGAACAATCAGTGCCTTTGAGTTGTAATGTTAAGAGAACTTATTATCCCATGAACTGCAAAAAGAACAAACATATCACTTGGAGAAAGTACAACCAGAGTGCTCCTTATAGCAAAGATGAAGTTTCATCTCACATATTCAGGGCTTGTTAGGAGGGATTATTTCCTTGGAGGAAGACATCATGATTAGGAAGATGAAGGGTCAGTGGTCAGCAGAGGAGAAAAAAGACCCTCCTCCTGCACTGTGTATTGACACAGTGACTGCTGCAGTGGGCTCAAGTTTGTCAGAGATGTTTAGGATGGCACAGGATAGGACAGAGTTCACATCTGTTGTTGTTAAGGTCACTTGGAGTCCTATATGACTTGGTTGCACATAACAGCAACGTGCATGGGGGAAATAGGTAAAGAAATGCTTTTTATCAGAACTGGTTTTTGTTAGCTTTAAAATCCTTTGTAAATTATGTGGTAAGCCTTTTTCTCCTTTCCAAGGTTATTTTGCCAAGAAATTAGTAGTAAATGCTATTTTTAATGAAGTGAATTTTCTAAAACAAACTTAACAATTACCCAAATTTAACAATGTAATTCACTGTTTTTTAACAGTATCTTACTTTTTCTCACAGTACCTTACTAAGCTCTGAATTATTAAAACTTAGAATAATTTATTTTGTTAATAATACTTTATACCTTTTCTTATCAAAAATATAGGGAATAAAATTAATAATATTTTTATTCATGCCTGTAGTTCATATAGTCTGTATTTTTAATCTAACATGGTAATATAAGAAGTCAAATTCACTAAAGCATGTTCTTTGCATATAAGTTGCTGATTAGTGATCGATAAAGGTGATGTAGGGAATACTAAAATCACAGAGATATTAACTTGATGAGGAAGGAAGAACCCCCAAACTCAACTGCTGTGGTTCTGACTCAACAATTTTCTTTTGGGTTTTAGAAGCTGTAAATTGTAACACAGAGACAGCCCATCATTACTGCACAGAATTGCTGGTGGTTTAAAACCCCCAAGACACTCAGCGTTTGGCTTAGCAGCTCACTTGCTATAGATAACGCTCCCAAAGCTGCCCCCACTTTGAGAGGCAGGGCGGGAAGGGTGGGACATTTCCTAGAGCCTCTGCCAGGTTTGTTTCTTTTCCTTTTTGTAATATGTTCAAGTTTATATTGTGGACCAAACTTGTTAATAGGAAAGCAAGCTTTTCCAAGTTTTTCTCATCAAAAAGGCCCTCATTATGTGATTTTGGGGCAGTGCAAGTTACACTTAGGGGATCATGTTGTGTTCATATCAGCATACTCCTGACCCTGCACCTTTCCTTCTGCCTGTGCTCACCTTGGTGTGCATCCCCAGAGCATCTCTGCAACATCATACTTGTTCAGCCAGCCAGCTTTATTTCAAAAAATACTTTATTATAAATATATTCAAGTCCTCATGTTCAAGAGGTAAATTAAAGGAACTTAACCTAACTATGCTCAGTTTATTTATTAATAGACTTTTAATAGACTGCTCTTGTTCAAAGTTGGTAGTCAGTTGCATGTAAGGTACTTGGAAGTGAGAAGTCATTGTAGCCAGAATATTAAACACATGGCATTAGTATATAATCTTCTTGGTCCTCTTTTTTCACGTCATTTCCTTATCTGCAACTGACTTTTACACTCAAATGAATAGAGAGGTTAGCGAGATAATGTTTCCAGCATTGAGATAGTGTGCCTCGGTGATGCAATGCAATTCTTGAGCCTGGCATGGAATACTGGATCCAGTACCGCTTAGCTTTAAGCAAAATTCTTTTCTTAGATTTGCTTCCTTATCTGTAAAATTGGAACAAGTATATAACTAACTTGTTTTGAGAACTAAACAAGCTAGTTTAACACTATGCTTGATAAATGGAAAATTATACATTTGTTAAATTAATAAATGTTGGCCTTTGTAATTGTACATTGACTATATCATATTGACTCCCCACACTCTATAAAATTCTGAAAATTCTGAGTTACACAGAAATGACAAACTACTAAAGATGTTTCATACTTCCTATGTTATTACTTGTGAAGAAATAATAAGTAATCATCTGTTGGTTTTCACATTTTAATTTAATATTATGCTTTTTTAATCTCACTTATATTTGAAACATGTTATTTAGCATTTCAGTCTACCTTTTGGTTAGAAATACTTGCCTTACCCTAAGATTTAACGTGTTTGTAGAAATTGGGGGGTGGGGAACACCTTGAGAAATATACTTCTTTACAAATGCATCAGAGTAAATTGCACACCCACACATAAAAAGTACAGAATTATGAGATTCAGTATAACAGTTTTGGCATAATACACACACTATCTACATAAAAATAGAGTCCTTGAAATAATAGTAGTGAACACTGAACACCAATAAAATTTACACTTACCATAGTTAGCATTCTACTGCATAAAAATGCAGAATCCACATTCAATGATTAAACATTTGCTATTTCTTTTTCTTTTTCAGAAGATGAATAATCTTTCCTTTAGTGAGCTATGCTGCCTCTTCTGCTGTCCACCTTGTCCAGGGAAAATTGCCTCAAAATTAGCATTTTTGCCACCTGATCCAACTTACACGCTGATGTGTGATGAAAGTGGAAGTCGCTGGACTTTGCATCTGTCAGAACGAGCAGACTGGCAATACTCTTCTAGAGAAAAAGATGCCATTGAATGTTTCATGACTAGAACCAGTAAAGGCAACAGAATTGCCTGTATGTTTGTGCGTTGTTCACCCAATGCTAAATACACTCTACTCTTCTCACATGGAAATGCTGTTGATCTCGGTCAGATGAGCAGCTTTTACATAGGACTGGGATCACGGATTAATTGTAATATATTCTCATATGATTATTCTGGATATGGTGCAAGTTCTGGGAAACCAACAGAGAAGAACCTCTATGCAGACATTGAAGCTGCTTGGCTTGCTCTTAGGACAAGGTATGGTGACTTGGAATTATTTTCCCTACTTGTGATAAGTAACAAATTCTGGGCTATGTAAGAATAGAGTATGTCTTAAACTACTAAATACTTATTGTATTTACCATTATACCTGTAAAATAGTTACACTTTTTACTGCACTTGGAAATTTTACGTAAGAGCGAGAAAAAAAAATTCAAAATACTTTGACTTGTGTTTCTGTATTAGTGCATGCAGATGTGTGCTGCTTAGGGCTGTTTTTGGTTTTAACTTAAATCCAAGAACTAATATTTGGTTTGTTAAACAGTCTTATTGGAGTATAACATAAAAATGCATTCATCATCAATAGATTTTTTTTTAAAAATCCTAAGGCAGAAAATAATTCCTAAGCAAGATCTTATATATTTTATGTAGTTCTCTTTTAGAAGATACTACTTACAGATAATTTATTGAAATGATTCAGTGCTATAAAAAATGAAATTTTACTTTCTACATTCCTAAAATGTAGTGATTCCAGGTTTCCAAGGCTATACATCTTTATGATGCAGACTGCCACATCATTCTCCCTTGATGCATCCTGGTGGATTTGACCCATAGACCTTTCCGTTAGCAGCTAAGCACTTTCAAACACTGTATGTAGCACTAGGGTTCCCCATAAAGATTATAGCCTTAGAAATCCTATAGGGAAGTTCTGCCCTTTCCTATAAGGTAGCTATGAGCCAGAATGAACTTAACAGTAATGAGGGTAAAAATATATGATAAAGTTACACTCACATATCAAAATCATATATGTGTTCTTTGTGTTGTGTTCTATACCATTGAGTCAGAAGCAACTCATAGCTGACACTGGAAGATTTTCAGAATCAGTTAATTGGACTGGAAGAGATTTCCCATCCTTTTCTGTGTAACAGTGTGCAATGTGATCTCAAACTGCATACCTTCAGGATTTCAGCACAGATTTTTGCAACTAGGCTATTAGAGCTATATCCACCAGGATTCAATACACACACACACACACATTTATTCGTGGTTGTTATATGCTAGTTCTGTAATTTTTCATTTAATAATAATATGTGTTCATTTAAAAATGTATGAAAACCTAAATCTGAGGAGGAGGAAAAAAATACATGAGAAATGTACTAGGTATAAAGTTTGTAGAGAGCAGTTATAAGTTGATTTAGAACTATAAAGCCATTTTAATGGAACAAACTTAAATATTTTCAGATATGTTGGGTGGTATACTAGTACATCAATAAATTATATATATAATGAATATATTAATTATGTTCATATATATATATGAACATAATTAATATATTCATTATATATATAATTTATTGATGTACTAGTATACCACCCAACATATCTGAAAATATTTAAGTTTGTTCCATTAAAATGGCTTTATAGTTCTAAATCAACTTATAACTGCTCTCTACAAACTTTATACCTAGTACATTTCTCATGTATTTTTTTCCTCCTCCTCAGATTTAGGTTTTCATACATTTTTAAATGAACACATATTATTATTAAATGAAAAATTACAGAACTAGCATATAACAACCACGAATAAATGTGTGTGTGTGTGTGTATTGAATCCTGGTGGATATAGCTCTAATAGCCTAGTTGCAAAAATCTGTGCTGAAATCCTGAAGGTATGCAGTTTGAGATCACATTGCACACTGTTACACAGAAAAGGATGGGAAATCTCTTCCAGTCCAATTAACTGATTCTGAAAATCTTCCAGTGTCAGCTATGAGTTGCTTCTGACTCAATGGTATAGAACACAACACAAAGAACACATATATGATTTTGATATGTGAGTGTAACTTTATCATATATTTTTACCCTCATTACTGTTAAGTTCATTCTGGCTCATAGCTACCTTATAGGAAAGGGCAGAACTTCCCTATAGGATTTCTAAGGCTATAATCTTTATGGGGAACCCTAGTGCTACATACAGTGTTTGAAAGTGCTTAGCTGCTAACGGAAAGGTCTATGGGTCAAATCCACCAGGATGCATCAAGGGAGAATGATGTGGCAGTCTGCATCATAAAGATGTATAGCCTTGGAAACCTGGAATCACTACATTTTAGGAATGTAGAAAGTAAAATTTCATTTTTTATAGCACTGAATCATTTCAATAAATTATCTGTAAGTAGTATCTTCTAAAAGAGAACTACATAAAATATATAAGATCTTGCTTAGGAATTATTTTCTGCCTTAGGATTTTTAAAAAAAAATCTATTGATGATGAATGCATTTTTATGTTATACTCCAATAAGACTGTTTAACAAACCAAATATTAGTTCTTGGATTTAAGTTAAAACCAAAAACAGCCCTAAGCAGCACACATCTGCATGCACTAATACAGAAACACAAGTCAAAGTATTTTGAATTTTTTTTTCTCGCTCTTACGTAAAATTTCCAAGTGCAGTAAAAAGTGTAACTATTTTACAGGTATAATGGTAAATACAATAAGTATTTAGTAGTTTAAGACATACTCTATTCTTACATAGCCCAGAATTTGTTACTTATCACAAGTAGGGAAAATAATTCCAAGTCACCATACCTTGTCCTAAGAGCAAGCCAAGCAGCTTCAATGTCTGCATAGAGGTTCTTCTCTGTTGGTTTCCCAGAACTTGCACCATATCCAGAATAATCATATGAGAATATATTACAATTAATCCGTGATCCCAGTCCTATGTAAAAGCTGCTCATCTGACCGAGATCAACAGCATTTCCATGTGAGAAGAGTAGAGTGTATTTAGCATTGGGTGAACAACGCACAAACATACAGGCAATTCTGTTGCCTTTACTGGTTCTAGTCATGAAACATTCAATGGCATCTTTTTCTCTAGAAGAGTATTGCCAGTCTGCTCGTTCTGACAGATGCAAAGTCCAGCGACTTCCACTTTCATCACACATCAGCGTGTAAGTTGGATCAGGTGGCAAAAATGCTAATTTTGAGGCAATTTTCCCTGGACAAGGTGGACAGCAGAAGAGGCAGCATAGCTCACTAAAGGAAAGATTATTCATCTTCTGAAAAAGAAAAAGAAATAGCAAATGTTTAATCATTGAATGTGGATTCTGCATTTTTATGCAGTAGAATGCTAACTATGGTAAGTGTAAATTTTATTGGTGTTCAGTGTTCACTACTATTATTTCAAGGACTCTATTTTTATGTAGATAGTGTGTGTATTATGCCAAAACTGTTATACTGAATCTCATAATTCTGTACTTTTTATGTGTGGGTGTGCAATTTACTCTGATGCATTTGTAAAGAAGTATATTTCTCAAGGTGTTCCCCACCCCCCAATTTCTACAAACACGTTAAATCTTAGGGTAAGGCAAGTATTTCTAACCAAAAGGTAGACTGAAATGCTAAATAACATGTTTCAAATATAAGTGAGATTAAAAAAGCATAATATTAAATTAAAATGTGAAAACCAACAGATGATTACTTATTATTTCTTCACAAGTAATAACATAGGAAGTATGAAACATCTTTAGTAGTTTGTCATTTCTGTGTAACTCAGAATTTTCAGAATTTTATAGAGTGTGGGGAGTCAATATGATATAGTCAATGTACAATTACAAAGGCCAACATTTATTAATTTAACAAATGTATAATTTTCCATTTATCAAGCATAGTGTTAAACTAGCTTGTTTAGTTCTCAAAACAAGTTAGTTATATACTTGTTCCAATTTTACAGATAAGGAAGCAAATCTAAGAAAAGAATTTTGCTTAAAGCTAAGCGGTACTGGATCCAGTATTCCATGCCAGGCTCAAGAATTGCATTGCATCACCGAGGCACACTATCTCAATGCTGGAAACATTATCTCGCTAACCTCTCTATTCATTTGAGTGTAAAAGTCAGTTGCAGATAAGGAAATGACGTGAAAAAAGAGGACCAAGAAGATTATATACTAATGCCATGTGTTTAATATTCTGGCTACAATGACTTCTCACTTCCAAGTACCTTACATGCAACTGACTACCAACTTTGAACAAGAGCAGTCTATTAAAAGTCTATTAATAAATAAACTGAGCATAGTTAGGTTAAGTTCCTTTAATTTACCTCTTGAACATGAGGACTTGAATATATTTATAATAAAGTATTTTTTGAAATAAAGCTGGCTGGCTGAACAAGTATGATGTTGCAGAGATGCTCTGGGGATGCACACCAAGGTGAGCACAGGCAGAAGGAAAGGTGCAGGGTCAGGAGTATGCTGATATGAACACAACATGATCCCCTAAGTGTAACTTGCACTGCCCCAAAATCACATAATGAGGGCCTTTTTGATGAGAAAAACTTGGAAAAGCTTGCTTTCCTATTAACAAGTTTGGTCCACAATATAAACTTGAACATATTACAAAAAGGAAAAGAAACAAACCTGGCAGAGGCTCTAGGAAATGTCCCACCCTTCCCGCCCTGCCTCTCAAAGTGGGGGCAGCTTTGGGAGCGTTATCTATAGCAAGTGAGCTGCTAAGCCAAACGCTGAGTGTCTTGGGGGTTTTAAACCACCAGCAATTCTGTGCAGTAATGATGGGCTGTCTCTGTGTTACAATTTACAGCTTCTAAAACCCAAAAGAAAATTGTTGAGTCAGAACCACAGCAGTTGAGTTTGGGGGTTCTTCCTTCCTCATCAAGTTAATATCTCTGTGATTTTAGTATTCCCTACATCACCTTTATCGATCACTAATCAGCAACTTATATGCAAAGAACATGCTTTAGTGAATTTGACTTCTTATATTACCATGTTAGATTAAAAATACAGACTATATGAACTACAGGCATGAATAAAAATATTATTAATTTTATTCCCTATATTTTTGATAAGAAAAGGTATAAAGTATTATTAACAAAATAAATTATTCTAAGTTTTAATAATTCAGAGCTTAGTAAGGTACTGTGAGAAAAAGTAAGATACTGTTAAAAAACAGTGAATTACATTGTTAAATTTGGGTAATTGTTAAGTTTGTTTTAGAAAATTCACTTCATTAAAAATAGCATTTACTACTAATTTCTTGGCAAAATAACCTTGGAAAGGAGAAAAAGGCTTACCACATAATTTACAAAGGATTTTAAAGCTAACAAAAACCAGTTCTGATAAAAAGCATTTCTTTACCTATTTCCCCCATGCACGTTGCTGTTATGTGCAACCAAGTCATATAGGACTCCAAGTGACCTTAACAACAACAGATGTGAACTCTGTCCTATCCTGTGCCATCCTAAACATCTCTGACAAACTTGAGCCCACTGCAGCAGTCACTGTGTCAATACACAGTGCAGGAGGAGGGTCTTTTTTCTCCTCTGCTGACCACTGACCCTTCATCTTCCTAATCATGATGTCTTCCTCCAAGGAAATAATCCCTCCTAACAAGCCCTGAATATGTGAGATGAAACTTCATCTTTGCTATAAGGAGCACTCTGGTTGTACTTTCTCCAAGTGATATGTTTGTTCTTTTTGCAGTTCATGGGATAATAAGTTCTCTTAACATTACAACTCAAAGGCACTGATTGTTCTTATATCATCCTCATCCACTATATAGGTCTCAGATATATAGCAGGTGACTGGGGGGGGGGGATATAACTTGAATCTGTTGTTCCTTAGTCTTTAGATGGACATTATTGCTCTTCAGGACTTTGGAGGGGTGCCCAAGACCTGACTTTCCTAAAGCCCTATGTCTTCTAATCTCCTGAAAGCTGGTCAAGGGTGTTGACAGTGGATCCAAGTAAGAGGAAAGAATTGACAATTTCAATCTTTTCTCTATCATGATGTTGTCTTCTGACCCAGTAGTAAGGATTTTTGTTTTCTTAATATTGAGATGCAATTCATATCTATACAGTCTTTGATCTTCTGAAACAAGTACTTCAAATCCTTGTTTTTAGTCAATAAGGTTGTTTGTCATCTGTACTTCGAAGGTTACTGATGAGTATTCCTCTAATCCTGATGCCACATTCTTCTTAATAAAGTCCATCTTCCTGAATGATGTGCTCAGCATACAGACTGAATAGGTATGGAAAGAGGATACAACCCTGACACACTCCTTTCTTGATTTTAAACCATTCAGTGTTCCCTTGCTCTGTTTTAGACAAAAGTTTCTTGTTCTAGGTATAGATTTCATATAAGCATAATTAAGTGTTTCAGAATTCCCATTTGTCTCAATGTTAGCCATAAATTGTTAAGATCCACACAGTCATATGCCTTGTATAATTAATATAACACAGAGATACATTCTAGTATTCGCTGCTTTCACTTGAGATCTGACATCAGTGATGATATCCCTGGTGCCATAGCCTCTTCTAAATCCAACCTTAACTTCTGGCCGTCCTCTGTTCTAGTCATTTTTGGATGATCCTTAGTATTATTTTTTTTTCTTGTCACCACTGGACCAATTGGCAGCATCAGGATGGATGGTGAAGAGATTGAGTCTGTTCACAGCTTTAGTTTGCTTGGCTCCATAGTCAACACTCTTGGCACCAGTAGCCAGGAAATTAAAAAGACGTATTGCAATGGGAAAGTCTGCTGTTAGGGACCTCTCCAAAGTACTGAAAAGCAATGGTGTCTCTCTGGAGACTAAGGTGTGTCTGATACAGGCCATGGCCTTTGCTATCACTTGTTATGTATTAGAGAGTTGGACAATGACTAAGGAGGATAGAAGGAGAACTGATGCCTTTGAGCTATGGTGCTGGAGAAAAGTATTGAGAATACCATAGACTGCTAGGAAAACAAGAGATTCATCCCGGAAAGGGTTAAATTGGGTGGCTCCTTGCCGGGAGGCAAGGATTCTGAGGCTCCATCTAACATACTTTGGACATGTTGTAAGGAGTGAACCGGTCCTTGGAGAGGGACATCATGCTTGGGAGAGTGGAGGGACAGTGCAGGAGGAGAAGGCCCTCTATTGGGTGGACTGATTCAATGACTGGGGTAATTGGGATGGGAATGTCACAGACAGTGTTATTGGCACAGAAAACAGCAGAGTTTAGGGCTGTTGCACATAGGGTCGCTATGAGTCGCAAACAACTCGACAGCACATAACAGCAACAACAACATGTGATATTAATGATAGTGTTCTGTAATTACCATATTCTGTTGGATCCCCTTTCTTGGGAATGGGAACAAGTTGACATCAGGGAAAAATTAATGGAAAAGAAGAGTGTTCAGGGAAAGTTTTCTGAGTGGCACAGGTGCTTAGGACATAGGTGTGGTAGAAGTGGTGATGCAACAAGGAATTAGGCAGTGCAGATTTTTACACTATTTAAGTGTTCCTATCACACCCCAGCATCATCTAGGGCCAGGCTATTGCTACTACTCCCTTAGCCAAACGATGTATCTCTAGACAAGGCAGTGACTATTTCTAAAGGAAAAATAAGAGACATCTGGATATACATAAAAACCATTAAAGAGATAATAAAACAAAAATGTCTTTTTAAGTAAGGGAAGTAGAAGTTCTGGCCCTGACAAAACAAGAATTTAAAATAAATTATAATAAATCTAAAAAACAGAACACTTAAAACACAAAGCAGGAAAAAAGTATCATTAAGGAAAATGCAATTGAAAATCCATGGCATCAAAAATTAAAAGCTGAAATAAAGAATGCAGCTGATGGGCTGGGTTGCTTGTTGTTAGGTACTGATGAGTTACTGCAGAAAGAACAGATTACTCACAAAGCCAAGAATCAGATGAATGTCTGACTTTACAGTATCAACCCTAGAAACCAGAAGATTCCAGAGCAGTATTTTTAAATTAGGAAAAGAAAGAAAACTTTGAGAAACTGTATCTATATACAAAAGTCAAGAACCTTTTTGAGAATCTAGAAATTAATCCATCCATTTATGGTCAACTAATACTTGACAAAGAAATAAAACCTGATACTTGACAAGGAAATAAAACTGATCAAACGGAGAAACGATAACTTCTTCAAAAAAAGGTGCTGGCAAAACTGGACAGCTACCTGCAGAAAGCTGAAGCAGGATCCACATTTCACAATGTACACAAATTCGACTCAAGGTGGATCAGAGTCCTAGAAGTAAAGTCCAAAACCATATAGATGATAAGCGCCAAAGTAGGACCAAGCTTAGAAGGCCTAAAGTGATATAAAGAAGCTAACAAATATACCCAGAAATACACAACCAGAAGAGGATAAAATTGATGAATGGGACCTTCTAAAGGTTAAATCTCTGTGCACATAAAAAACACTTTCCAACAGAGTGAAAAGACAACCTACTGACTGGGAAAAAACATTTTTTGGCAATAATATTTCAGACAAGGGTCTCATATAAAAAGTTTATATAAGCCTATAAGGCCTCCACAAGAAAAAGACTGATAATTTAAAACTTGGTGGCAGATGCTCTGCTGGAGAAGGAGGAGCAGTCTCTGGTGCCAGTCGGATCCGACTGACGGTACACAGCAAGGGAGAAAAAATGGGCGAAAGACAGACTTGGAAAGACTTTTCACAGAGGAAGAGAATTGGATGGCCAGCAGACTCATGAAGAAATGCTCAAAATCACTGGCATTAAGAGAGCTGCAAATCAAAACCATAATGAGATATTCTCTTACCCCAGTAGCAAAGTTTAACAGGGCAACAAGTAATAAATTTTGAAGAGGATGTGGACAGACAGGAACTCTTAAATACTGTTGGTGGGGTTGTAAAATGGTGCCGCCACTCTTGAAGCCAGTTTGATGTTTCTTCAAAAAGTTGAACACAAATTCCATATGACCCAGCTATGCCACTGCTTGTACTCTGAGAAATTTAGAACTGAGACAAAAATGTAGATTTGTACACCAATGTTCATAGCAGCATTATTCACCACTGCAAGAAGATGGGAACAGCTGATGTTCAACCACAACAGAATTTTTGAAATGCGATTGAGAAATTACGGTACATTCACATGATGGGATACTATGCAGCATGCATGAACAATAATTTTGAAAATCACTACATCACTTGGGAGGGACTGGAGAGCATTAAGCTAAGTGAACTAACTCAGTTCCGTAAGGACAAATATTATATAAGACCATTTTGTAGAAATATTACGGTAACTAGTAAAATGTGTATAAGGATCCAAGGTGGGGGCAGGGACAGAGCAGAGAGGTGAAGGATGGGTAGGGGGCATAATCATAGGTTCGCACAAATTGATTGGTAGAGAAAAGAGTGGATACAGGAAATGGGAAAGACCTGGTATGAAAAACAATATACACGAATTTTGTAAGTAAACTAGTATAAAATAAAAAATTTATAAAAATAAAACCCCTGCAAACAAATATACGCACATAAAATATATAAACAAAAATTGGAAACAAAAAAAAGTCAAGGACCTTTTCAAAGTGCAAGTGATGTCAGTTTAAAGATTTAGGTGCACCTGATTCAAGTCATGGTCTTTTCACTTGTTTTACATCTGAATGCTGGACAATGAATAAGAATGACAGAAGAAGAATCAATGCCTTTGAGTGCTGGATACTTTATGGTTTCACAAAAGGACAAACAAGCATGTCTAGAAATAGTTGCAGCTGGGATGCTCCATAAAGGCAAGGATAGTCAAACTTGGTCTTACCTACTTTGGACATATTTTCAGGAGGAACCAGTCCTTGGAAAATGACATCATGCTTGCAAAGGTGGAAGGGCATGATAGAAAGATCCTTAATGAGATGGACTGACATAGTGACTGTAGAATTGGGCTTAAGTATGTCAGAGACGATGAGGATGGCACAAGACAGGCCAAGGTTCAGATATGTTGTACGTAGGGTTGCTCTGAGTCACACTCAACTGTATAGCACCTAACAGGCAACAATAACAAAGTGTAATTTTAATAAAAGGGCAATTCCTCCCATGTGATTTCAGTTTCAGAAAGCCAATAGAGTCTGGCAGATGTTAGTTCTGACTCATCAACAATAAGATGAGAAAGTAAAAATATTTGCAAGCAAGCAAGAACAATATTCCCTTTTCCCTTTTAAAAAAAGTGAAGTGGAGAGAGAATTCTCTGAAACATCAAAGAAAAGCTAATTTAATGTATTTCTATGAAAATAAGGGGGAAAAAAGCAAAATACAGTTTTAATAATATAGAACCAAAACTTTGGAGAATACCAATATGAAGAGGATTTGGGAAAGAGAGAGTACTCAAGAGGTAAAAGGTGTGGATCATCTGACTTACTCAGAACTAACCTTAAATAAGAATTCTATTACTAATAACAACTACCATTAACTGAGCACTTAGTTACGTGTCAGTTACTGTTTCAAAAACGATTCACAGAACAATTCATGTCATCTTTAAATAACCCTCTGGTATAGGGACTACCACTACACCCATTTTACAACTGAGGAAAAAGGGGCAAAGAATTGTTATGTAGAGAACCTAGAAATAGACCCAGCTATCTATGGTCAACTGATATCTGACAAGGAAATCAAAGCTATCAAATGGAGAAATGATAACCTCTTCAACAAATGGTGCTGGCAAAACCGGATTTCCACCTGCAGAAAGCTAAAACAGTATCCACATCTCACACCATATAAAAAAAATAAACTCAAGGTGGATCAGAGACCTGGGAGTAAAGCCCCAACTGTAACATTCATAGGAGACAAATTGGGATCAAGCTTAGAAGTGCTAGTCCAAGGTATAGACTGCCAATACAACCAGAAATGTACAATCTAAAGAGGATAAAGTTGATGCACGGGACCTTCTAAAGAGTAAATCTCTGTGCATCAAAAACTTTTTCGAACAGAGTGAAAAGAAAACCTACAGACTGAAACAGACATTTAGTAATATCATCTTAGACAAGAGTCTTCTAACAAAAGTTTACAGAACACCCCTAGGCCTCCACAAGAAAAAGACTGATAATCCAATTAACAAAATAGGCAAAAGACATGGAAATAATTTTCACAAAGGAAGATATTAGAACGGCAAACACATGAAGAAATGCTCCAAATCACTGGCAGTAAGAGAAAGGCAAATAAAAACCACAATGAAGTATTGTCTCTAGTAAGAGTGACCAAGTTTAAGAGGGCAGCAAGTAATAGATATTGGAGAGGATGTGGTGAGAAAGGAACTCTTACACATTGTTGGTGGGACTGTAAAATGGTAAAATCGTTTTGGAAGGCAGTTTGGTGCTTCCTCAAAAAAGCTGAACATAGAAATTCCATATGACCCAGCTATCCCACTACCTGGAATATACCCTGAGAATATGAGAATTGAGGCACAGATTTGTACACCAATGTTCACAGCAGTATTATTCACCATCACTGGAACATGGAAACAGCCCAAATGTCCAACAACAAATGAATGGATTGAGAAATGATGGTACATTCACACAATGGAATACTATGCAGCACGCAGGAGCAATTAACTTTGTAAATTATTACCTAACTTGGGAGGGACTGGAGAGCATTATGCTGAGTGAATTAACTCAGTCCCACAAGGATAAATATTGTATAAAATTGTTATTGTAGAATGAGTATAAGGATCCAGGAGGGGAGGGAGAAGCTGGAAGCAGAGGAATGTGGATGTGCAGGGGAAAGGAGGGATTAATCACTGGGTTGTACAATTTGATGGGTAGGGGAGTGAGTGATGTTGAAAGAATTTGTTCAAATTTGTGTTAGAATTTTGTAAATAAACTAGTAGGGAAAAAATAGTTATGTAACTTGATGAAAGTCACATAGCTGGTAATTGTTAGAAATGATTAAGTGGTAAACTTTGGAGCCTGAACTCTTAACCACTGCTTTATGTAGTGGGAATTAAGACATTACATCAAGGGGGGAAAAAGGGTGCAAATGAATAAAATACTGTACAATAAAGAAAAACTACAGACACAATAGTAAAAAACAAAAGGACACTGTTAATAAATAAGCTTAATGAAATGGATAAATTTCTTCATTAACATGAAAAGACCAAACAGTAGAAGTAGAAGAAAACTGAATATGCACAGAACCATAATAAATAAATAAAAGATAACCTACAACAAAAACACTTTCAAGGAACAATTAAGTTATTTTGGCAAAAAAGAAATAATGTTCAGTAATTATTTTCTGAAGTTAGTATGATTGTTAAAAATTTGGGTCAGCACAGAAGAAAACCACGGGTTCATTTTACTTTGTACATACATGAAAACACAAAATATTAGTAATCATATATATCATTTATTTAA
>NW_006399891.1:2608741-2614217 GCF_000299155.1 Elephantulus edwardii | reverse complement strand
CTTGCTCTGTTCTGATGACTGCCTCTTGGTCTAAGTATAGGTTTCACATTAGAATGATCAAGTGTTCTGGGATTCCCATTCTTCTGAGAGTCAGCCACAGTTTGTTATGATCTACACAGTCAAACGTCTTTGCATAATTAATGAAACACAGATAGACATTCTTCCAGTATTCCCTGTTTTCAGCTAAGATCCACCTAACATCAGCTACAATATCCCTAGTACCACGACCCCTTCTCTGTCACTGTCTAAAGAGTACACAAAGTCATTATACCAAAAAGAATTGGCTAACACAGAATAATTTAAGGAAACACATATGATCCAGAGTCATGGTGATGAAGGGGGAAGTTCAAGCTAGCCTAAAGAAATTGGGGGGGGGGGGAACAAGGACTTAGAAATTAATGGTATATCAATTGACATATTTTAACAAACAGATGCTATCCTGGATGTACTCATCAGGATGTGCCAAAAAATCTGAGGACATCCACTTGGCCAACTGACTGGAAGAGACTGATAATTTATTCCCAATCAAAAAAAAAAAAAAAAAAAAAAAGAGTTTTACCCTGTGTTAAAAGAAAGCAACTCACCACGTTAAAAGATAAAAAAAAGATAAAAAGAAAATTCACAGGGCTTTGTTGGTACAGATATAAAATATAATGATTAGAGATGATATGATCATTTATACAGAAAACCAAATAGTCAGCAAAGTACTAAAATATAGCCATCTCAACAACTTTATGAATGTAGGAGGAAACCTGGTGGCTCAGTGGTAAAGAGTTCAGCTGCTAAATAAAAAGCTGGTAGTTCAAATCTTGCAACTGCTCTGCCCGAGAAAGAGGTGGTGATCAGTCAAGATCCACAATCCTGGAAACCAAGGGGAAAGGTGTACTCTGTCCTATAGGTTCTTCCAAGTTGGAACTGATTTAAAGGCAATGCGTTGTGATAGGAATTTTGAGGGAAAAAATATGGTTTATGGCTACTTTATCATTAAACAACTGAAAACCTAGAAAAATAAAGTATCACCCAGAACAAAAACCAAATATGTAGGTATTAACCCAAAATAGAAAGCATAAAGTCTTTATTCAAAAAATTCTTAGTCTAGTAAAGACTCTGAAAAATTAACTAACAGTTTAATAAATTTAATAAGTCAACAGTTAGTAATTCCAGCCAGGATTACAGTGGAAATTTTGCTAACTCAAATTGATAATAAAATTCATATTACGGTATAATGATGTAAAAAAAGAGCAAGGGCCATGAGGGACGGCCATAGCTGATGTTTACCAACTTCACAAAAGAGAACTGCCCCGTCAACATCATCAACAGCACAAAATCAATTCCCAGGAGGCTAGACATGCTGCCCATGCATCTTTTTATTCATCCTAGCACCAATCTTACTGCTTTACTGGGTCCAAAATCCAATGTGAAAAACATAGAATCACTGATCACAAAGAACCATACTGGAGAAGTCAAAGTGCTATAATTTGGGTTAGTAATGAACTTGGCATTTCTTTAACTGAAGGAACTGAAGAACAAATTCAAACCTCGAGTTGTAACAATTAAGGTTGCTGTGAGCAGAATGTAGAAATGACCCAGGAAGCATCAAAAGAACCAAAAAGAACTGGCTTACACAGAATAATTTCATGAAACAACATATGATGAAGAGGCAATAGTGATGAAGGAGGAAGTGCAAGCTGCTCTGAAGGACTTGGTAAAAAACAAAGTCTCAGGAATTGATGGCATACCAATTGACATATTTCAACAAAGAAATGCTGCCACAGATGTACTCATCAGCAGGTTGTGCCAGAAATCTGGAGGAAAACTACCTGGCCAACTGACTAGGAAGAGATCCATATTTATTCCCATCTCCTCCCCAAAAAGTGATCTGACAGAGTGTGGAAATTATCAAACAATATCACATGCAAGCAGAGAAGTGTCATTAGGGATATTACAGCCAATGTTTGATAGATCTTAACTGAAAACAGAGAGTACCAGAGAAATATCTGTTTATGTTTTATTGACTATGCAAAGGTATTTGACTGTGTGAATAACAACAAACTGTGACTAACTCTGAAAAGAATGGGAATCCAGAACATTTAACTGTGCTCATGTGAAACTTAGACCAGATAACAGTGAGAACAGAGCAAGAAAACACTGCTTGTTTCAAAACCAGCAAAGGACTGTGTGACTGTGTCAGGGAGCATCTTCTTCATTCCTTTTCAATCTATATGCAGAGGCTGGATTTTATGAGTTTGAATGTGGCATCAGTGTTCAGAAGATCAACAACCTGTGTTATGTGGTTGCTTGCTGAAAGTGAGGACGACCTGAGGCGTTTGCTGCAAAAGGTCAAGGTCAACACCTGCAGTCTTCAATATGGATTGAAGCTCAATATCAAGAAAACAAAGCTTCTCACCACTGGGCAATAGGCAGTACCATGATAGATGAAGAGATTGAGATTGTTGACATTTTCCGTTTGCTTGATTCCACAATCAACACTCTTGGCATCAGCAGTCAGGAAGTCAAAAGATGAATTACACTGGGAAAAATCTGCTGCCAGAGACCTCTCCAGAGTGCTGAAGTGCAATGATGTTTGTCTAGAGAATAAAGTGCGCCTGATCCAGGCCATGGTCTTTGCAATTACTCTCTATGCATCAGAGAATTGGACAATGATAAAGGGTGACAGAAGAATTGATGCCATTGAGTAGTGCTGGAAAAGAGTTCTGAGCATAACATGGACCTTCAAGAGAACTAACAGGTTTGTTCTAGAGAGGGTGAAACCAGGCTGCTCCTTCAAAGTAAGGATTTCCAAACTCTATCTCATATTCTTTGGGCATGTTGCCAGAAGGACCAGTCCTTTGAGAAGGACATCATGCTTGGAGGGGTAGAGGGGTAGCACAGGAGAGGCAGACCCTGGATGAGATAGGCTGACCTAGTGATGAGGGAAATGGGCTAGGTGTGCCAGAGACAATGAGATTGGCTCAAGATAGAGCAGGGTTCAGAACTACTGTACATAAGGTCTATTTAAATTGCAGACAACTAGACAACACATAATATCATGCAAAATATAGCCAGGGCAGCTTCTGAAATGTGTCCTCAAGCACCTCAGCCCTGAGCCTTTAGGCTAGTGTTCTAAATCCTGCCTTTATTACCCTCCACTACACCCTGGTGCAACAAACTTGGGCAAAAGACTTTTAGCTCTGGTTCCATGAGTTGGGGGCAGCAGTCTCAAAGTCTACTCCACTCATATGAGCAGGAGGGATTGTTGCTGCTATAATTCTAGCTGGTTCAAGACTTTCTTAGCCTGAAGGATATTCTGCTTCTTTGCTGGTGGTGATCTCCCCTCTTCTGCTGCTGGATCCACAGTCAAATGTCTTTGCATAGTCAATAAAGCAAAACAGACATTCTTCTGGTATTTACTTTTAGCCAGTATTCATATGACATGAGGTAAGACATTCTTGGTGGCAAAGCTGCTTCTAAATTCTGCTTGAATTTCTAGCAGTTTCCTGTCTATGTACTATGTTCTAGCCATTTTTGAATGATCTTTAGCTGTTCTTTGCTTGCATGTAATATTAATGATATTGTTTGACGATTTCCACATTCTGTTAGATCATAATGTAGAAATTCTGTGTTACAATAGAAGATTTTGTTTCTTTGAGTTTTGAGAAAAAGCAAAGATATAAAATGGCTGATAGTAAGAAGCTGTGCTGCAATCCCAAAGGCACGTGGTTCGAATTCACCAGCTGTTCCTTTTACAAGAAAGATGGGTAATCTCCTCCTGTGTGAATTTACTGCCTCTGAAAACCTGCTAGAAAGCTAGCTCTAGGTTGGTTATGTATGACTCAAAGGCACAAAACAAGAAGAAGCACATGAAAAAAAGGCTCATCTTGGTTAGTTATGGGGAGGGGGGAAGCAAGTTAACCACAGGTATGATTGATAAAAAAAAAAGGAGACAATAACAAATGCTGATACTTTGTGTTCTCTCCAAGGAGCACTCTGACTATACTAAGACACAATTGTTTTTTTGGTAGTCCATGATATTCAATACTCCTCTCCAACACCACAACTCAAATAATTCTTCTGACAGCCTTATTCACTGTTGAGCTCTCAGATGGATAGCATACGATTAAGATTATGGCTTCAGTGAAGTTCAGCTTAGCCTTTTAAGTGACATCACTGCTTAACATTTTGGAGAGGTCCTTGAAAGCAGCCTCTCCGAAAGCAACACTTTGATTTCCTGACTGCTAGTACCAAAGGTGCTGATTGTGAATCCAAACAAGATGAAATTAACAATTTCAATCTTCCTCGATTATGATGCTGCCTATTGGCCCAGCAGTGGTAATTTTTGTCTTCCTGATGTTAATATGTAATACATTTTAAAGGCTGTACTCTTCAATCTTCTGCAGGAAGTATCAGTCATTATTAGGTGTTGTGGAGTCGAGTGTGAATCATAGTAACCCTATGAACAAGAGATTTAAACTTTTAGAATGGCAAAAATGAGAAATCTGAAAATATCAATTACTGGGGACAATACAGAAATCTTTTTGAACTCTAATAAACCATTCTATTGCCTACAATCTAGAATCTACTGTTAAATATGCAATTCAAAGATACAGATACAGATTCTTAAGGTTACATACAAGAGAACTCACGGCAATAGGAAACAACACAGATGTTCACTACTGGGGAAATGAGTAAGTTAATGTGTTAGATACAGAGTTAGAAGCAATGACTTTTGGTGACTTTCTCATTGTCATCAAATTAGAACCAACTCTTAACTGACTAGTTTTGAGGCAAGAATGATGAAGTTTTGCCTCACATACACTGGACATGTTGCTAGGAAGTGCTATTCCTTGGAGAATGGGTGGAGGGTCAGCAAAGACTCTCAACGAGCTGGACTGATATGGTGACTGCTGTAATGGGCTCTTGTGTGTTAGGATGGCACAAGATAGAAAAAGGTTCAGATCTTTTGTTCATAGGCTTGCTATGAGTGGTGCTTGACTCGATGGCACCTAACAACAACAACAACAACATAACTGACTACCGTGTTTCTGAGGCTATAAATTTCACCAGAAAAATTGCCTATTTTTCTCCTTCATAACCACTGGTGAACTCAAATCACCAGAAAGGCCCAGTCTTTGAATTAACATCACAATTACATAAGGAGCTCTCTTTCTGTGACTCAAACTCATTGCCATCAACTTGAAACAGACTCAGCCAAGCCTCCCTCCACTGGCTGTAAGTATTACAGAAGAGATTATCCATCTCTACCCCCAAAAATCTGCTGGCAGAGCACCACCCCTGGGTTAGCAGAGCAACTCTCTGGACTATGCTTAAAAGCACAGAAAGGTGGAAAAGACCCTACTAAATGAGATCTATAGTACTATTAGTATGAATTAAAAACATATAACCAAGACACTATATAAAGACAAAAATGTATCTTAGAATATATATACATATACATACACACACACACACACACACA
>NW_006399891.1:2607157-2608641 GCF_000299155.1 Elephantulus edwardii | reverse complement strand
TATAATATGAAGCTTCACAAAATTAGACATTTCTATGAAACTACATTTTAAGGATACTAATGTTTTGTGACCATTTCTTAAGTTTCTTATGTGTAGTGAATAAAACCGAAGCAATTAAATAAAAACTCATGGACCTAATTGGAGGTGAAAAGCCATTGTCACTTAGCAAAATCATTCAGCACCTTATGAAGCACAGAATAAACAGGGTAGCTTTCCTATTTTTGCAAGAGGCATCTTTGCCTTCTTTAAACCAATACACAAACTAAAAGGTCTCCTCAATGTTAAACAGATGGTCCATTGTGAAAATTAAAGTTTTCCTTTTGGCAGTGAACTCATTAAGTTCATTCTCTTATAGCAAGAGGTATTTCCTAAAATTGTATGAAATAACTTAAGAATCTACTTCTCCTGGTAACTTTTCCTGTTCAATGACAAAGGAAAAAAGATGAACAAGTAAGTTCCCTCTCAGCAAAACAGGAAGAGTGATGTTTAAAAGGTCCCTAAATAGAATGACCTACCATGTATCCTTCCTTGTCTGAAAGAATATGTAACTGAAATGACTCCTGTCAGTTTCTGATGCAATAACAATTTACAATCCCTGTAACAATTAAGGCAGTCCCTGCCTTAAGATCAAACCTTTAATATTATACAAACTTCCACTCACTTTTAAATGAATAAACTTCTCCTTGCAACAAATACCTCACACTGTCTTCATTTGTACAGTGTGCAGCTTCTAAATAATAAAAGTCTTTGTATCAAAACCCAAAGCCACTGCTGTCAAGTCAATTCTGGTTCATAGCAGCTCTATGTGACAGAGTAAAACTGCACCCGAGGATTTCCAAGGTTGTAGATCTTTATAAGAGCAATCTCACCTTCTGAGATCTGTGGGTTAAAAACACTGACATTTAAGTTAGCCGCTGAACACGGAACCACTAACATCCCACCACTCCACCTTGCACTAAACCCTCCCTCAAAGTGTTGCAGTCAGTTCCAACTCACAGCAATCTTCCATTAGGTTTTGGAGACCATATATGCTTCTTCCCCCCAAGAAATGGCTAATGGATTTGAAGTGCCAATCTTTTGGTTAACAGTCCAACATGTAACATACTATGTCACCAAGGCTCATCTCCTACACTGAAACAGGCTAAATGAACACTCTATATGACTATTCTAACATACCTACAAAATCTTCAATTACTCAGGAAAGTGTCTTGTTCATAACTCAGGAACTTCCTGTACTGAAATAATAGTGTAAACTGACTTAAGTTACTACTATAAACAATAGATACTATGTACTCCACCTCAAGACTCAGACTACAATCTTGCAGCTGTTGTTATTGTTAAGTGCATAGATGATTCATTCATAGCGACCCTATGAACAAAAGACCTGAACACCTGTGTAACTTTCATTGTTTCTCCAAGTTCATAGAGCTTCCAGAGGCAAGCTATTTTGGAAGTGGATGCCAGTCCTAAGTATTAACAGTCTT
>NW_006399891.1:2604629-2607057 GCF_000299155.1 Elephantulus edwardii | reverse complement strand
ATATATATATATCACACATAATTTAGTATAAGCAGAGAAAAGTCTTTGGCGTATTCTCAGTAAAGATGTTGTTAGGTGTCACTGAGCTGACTTTGACTCAGCAATCTAATATACAAAGCCCAGGAACATGAAAACACTATGGGCTGTGCTTATGCCCAGTGCTGCAGTCACTGTACCAATCCATGCCTTTGTCTCTTGCAGACTCTCTACTTTTCCAAGCATGGTAATCTTTTCTGAGCTTAGGTACACCTCCTGGTAACATGCCTAAAGTATGTGAGACAGAGACTCACCACCATCCTTGATTCTAAGGGCACTGTGGTGACACTCTTTCCAAGATAGATTTGTTTGTTCTTTTGGCAGGAATACAAAATATCTTCACAAATAAAACTACAAACTACTACAAAAAACTCAGAGACCTACATAAAATGGAAGACCATTCTGGTGGCTTAATGGTAAGAAAATGCACTGCAATCCCGAAGGCATGTGGTTAGAATCCATCAGTTGCTCCTAGGGAGAAGGATCCGCAATCTCCTCCCCTTCACTGAAGTGTACTACTTCTGAAAACTCGTTGGTTAGCTATGGGTTGGTTTCCACTTAATGGCACACAACAAGCGTGGTTCTGGGAGAAGGACCTGGTGAACTGCTGCCATAAAGGTTATAACCAAGAAAACTCTATTGGGTTGTTATAAACAATAAACTGTGTTGCAATTACAGCAACTAATTGTGACAATACACACACATATAATACGACTCTTAAGCATGAAGAAGCTTTATGGATCTTGCACTGTATCAATGGAGACATTCACAATAAGCCTAACTCATGAGTTCAAAAAGCTCTCACTACTGGCAATACTGGATGGAGTGTATGCAGATGCTACACTGAGCACCTGTCCCAGAAGATGGCAGGGGTAGCTTATCTTCATGATCATATTCTCCCTTATTATTTTGTAGCTCTGCGGCTGACAGAAAAGAATTCATCAACCTTATAAATACATATTGCTTTGAAATTCTACCCACCATCTCTTCACAATGTCAACTACATATTTATGGGTTTCACTGGTAGCCACAAGGGAGATATTTTTATATCAGGAAGTCAAGAAATTATTACTTTTCAAGGACTACTGTCAACCAATATCCACATGCTGAGGGCCTCTGCCCTGGTCAAATGAGGGTGGGGTGTGTGTGTGTGTGTGTGTGTCTATAACACATGGTTTCTCAGGCTGAATATCTGCATGCAAGATTCCTTGGTTTTTTGGATAAAATCTATATGCATGGCTGAATGAAAAATAAATTTGCGTTGTACGTCTTCACCCCTATCACAATAAAAAATATATTAAGGAGGAAAAGATTCTCCAGTCATTTGCAGAAATAGCACACCACTTTGGAGAATCTCAACTCCAACAATCTAGACAACTAAGGATCTGTTCTAATTGCTGTTCATTCTGCCCTCTTCATACCTCCTTTGAGTGCCCTGAGTACTAATGGAACTGAATTTAGGGGTAGAGAAAGGCTATAGATCTGTGAGGCAGGGAAGTGTGATATTACCTTCCTATGCAACTTCTGGGTAATTTGCAGAATGTATTATGCTTCAGTCTTTGTGCCACCACCTTGTCAGGGTTCTATTATAGTATTTTTCTCTTATAAATAATCTCTACCTAAAAATAGTAATAATTGAGGCAACATAATACTATATATGCTTCCAGATCTGACTCTGAGTATTTCTGAACACATACTATTTAATCAATTACTGTAAAATCATTTAATGTGCCAAAATATAAGGTTGAACCTGAATCTATATGCAAAGGTATTGGATAAAGGATCTGAAACATTTAATAATTAAAATCCTGCAAAACCCCCATTCCTAAAATTCAGTCCTTTGGTTAAGATGTTATATACTCATTTTATACTTCTAAAGCTTACCACGTGCCCAATTCAAATGCTTGTGGTATCTTGATGTCAACTTCCAGTATTTGCACAGAGTTATTTGGAAAAACTACAAGAACCTTTCGCTCCCTTTTGCACACTTATGTCACTTGGGTTAAGATAGATAGCTCAAATGTTGCACTGTCTCACACTCCAATACATACACAAACTTTTAACCTACCCATATATTTTAATCCAACAAATGGTCACTCTGTCCTAAATGTTACTTATGTATGATTAATGTGCTCAGTCTTAGGCAGAAACTTGTACCTTTTAACTTTTATTTCTTTCCTTCCTTTTTTGGCACTGCACACAACCCAGTTCATAGTGCTATTAGTAATTTCTTATTACTAGCATAGGAATATGTCTTCTCATGGACATTAAGGAATACTGCTAGCTCTGTTGTTCTAGAGACGTTGACCAAGTCAGTATACTTTAAAACACACACACACACACACACACACACACACACACACACACACACACACACACCCCCTCACGTCCT
>NW_006399891.1:2583392-2604529 GCF_000299155.1 Elephantulus edwardii | reverse complement strand
CCCTCACGTCCTTACTGGAAGCTTTCAGATACTGCAGAAGGGTCATTAATTAAGGAGAACCATATTATGATGTAAACTCTGACATTAAGTAGCTCTGAGATTTCAGGAAGGTCACTGATCCTTCCCAGCCACCATTTGTTGGGTTTTTTTAACCGTCTAAACAATTTTTTAAATAAATAAAATTTTTATTTTATACTGGTTTACTTAAAAAGTTCATACACATTGTTTCTCACACCAGATCTTTTCCATTTCTTTTACCCAAGCCCTCCCTCTACCCATTAACTAGTATGACCCTATGATTCCTACCCTGCCCATCCTCACCCCTTGGCTCCTACCCTCCCGCCTCCCCTTTATCCTCATACACATTTTACTAGTTTTCTTTCTAATTCTACACAATGGTCTTATATAGTATTTCTCCTTATGGGACTGAGTTCACTTAGCATTATGTTCTCCTGTCCCTCCCAAGTTATGCAGTGATTTTCAAAATCATTGTTCCTGCATGCTGTGTAGTATTTCACTGTGAGACTATACCACAATTTCTCAATCCCTTCGATTATGGTTGGACATCTGGGCTGTTTCCATGTTTTTACAATGGTGAATAAAGTTGCTATAAACACTGATGTACAAATCTCTCTGCCTCACACTATTCTTCACTCATATTGTTCTTCCTAGAATCATTTCCATGCAGTATGTTTTACAAAATCAATCAACACTGGACCTTGTCCATCCTTATCCAATCTTTTCAGGTCTTCGCTGGATCTTTCTCATTTCTTTCACACCCTCCCTCCACCCATCAGAACTGTGCAACCCTGTGGTTTCTCCCCTACTCATCCTTACTGCTCTGCTCCTACCCTGTCCCCACAGGTCCCCATACTTTTACAATATGGTCTTATGCAATATTTGTCCTTATGAGAGCAAGTTAGTTCACTCAGCATAATGATGTCCAGTTTTCTCCCAAGTAATGCAGTATTTTTCAAAACTGCTATTTCTGAATGTTGCATAGTATTCCATTGTGTGACTATGCCACAATTTCTCAATCCATTCAGTTGTAGTTGGACATTTGGGCTGTTTACATGTTGCTGCGATGACACCAGGTTCTTTATCTCTAAAATTAAGGGTTTCTTGACACTTGCGCTTCCTTTTAGCATACAGACTTGTTAATCTTTAAAAGTATAAAGTAGCAAAACAAAAAAAAGTATAAAGTAGCTAAAAAGGACTAATAGAGGCATATTTAAATAGAACAGATTGTTGGAATAAAGTATTCTTTTATCCCTGTTAGATAAAAGATTATTTCTGTTCTCAGCCTTTTCCCTCATCAAATTTATCTCTGCTATTTCTTTCCTTTCAAATATTTTTTTTAAAAACCCCAATATTTAGTTGTATGGTGACATTTCCCCTCTAAAACAGGACTTAAAATTAAGTTGTTAAAATGTGTTAAGTATTAAAAATTAATGGGATCTACCATTAGACAAACTCTGAGATATAATCTCTTTAAGATGTTTCTTTGATGAAGAAGTGAAGAAATTAGTTAAATTAAACCAGTTTCACTCAGCCACTTATTTAATGAAACTAGAGCAGAGTTTAGGGCTGTTGTACATAGGGTCGCTATGAGTTGCAGGCAACTCGAAGCAGAGCAAGAATAAATATGCTTCAAGATATAAAAGAAAAATACAAACCAATTTAAACTGCTAAGGTACACCTGATTCAGGCCATGGTCTTTGCAATTACTTGCTATATATACATCAGAAAGGTGGACAATGACTTGGGATGATAGAAGGAGAATTGTGCTGGAGAAGAGTATTGAATAGAGCATGCACTGCCAGGAGAACAAACAGGTTCATTCTACAGAGGATGAAAACTAGGCTGCTCCTTGGAGGCTAGGATTCTGAAGGTTCCTCTGACATACTTTGGACATGTTGCAAGGAGGGACCAGTCTTTGGAGAGAGATGTTATGCTTGGGAGGGTGGAGGGACAGTGCAAGAGAGGAAGACCCATGATGACACAGACTGATTCAGTGACTGGGGTAATGGGAGTAGGTGTGTCAGAGACAGTAAGATTTGCACCGGATAGAGCATAGCTTAGGTCTGCTGTACATACGGTCGCTATGAGTTTCAAGTGACTCAATGGCACATAACAACAACAACAACAACAACAACAACAACAACAACATACTATTTAGAAAAAAGTACAGTTATCAACCAAAGCACAAGAACCCCAACGACAAACAGGAGAAATTACAGTCCACTTATCTATCCTTTTCCCATTATCAATACTTGTTTTGTAAGGTGCTTTGTAAGGCTTTTGTAAGCCTCAATATAAGTATAATTTTCTTAGCAAGCATAAACTTTTTTTACATAGACTATTTAACATGACAAAACCAGTCTTCACTAGTATTTTCAGGACTTTTCCATTGTCCTTCTGGTCGCCTATATCAACTGCCATCTCCACCAATTCCTTTTCCTCAGTCACTTGCCCCAAAACTACCCACTTGTAATCAACAGTTTGAAATTGTGTAACAAGCAATCACCATTTGTGCTTTATCTTCTGGTCTGAACTTTTTATCAGTATTTCCTCAAACATGAGAAATGGGCATTTCATCTTCAGAACAGTGTTATAAATGATACAGAATAATTTCAAAGAAAAAAAGGTTAAGTCCCCAACAGAAGAAATTAAAAACAAGATAATTAACAGATTGTATGTTGGTTATAATCTTTATCACCTTGAGCAAATCATTAACTATTTGGATGGTTTCCTTATATGAAAAATGTAAGGTAACTGAGCTAATGCCCATTAAAGTCTTTAAATTCTCTCTTCACATGTTTTTTGTAAATTGATAATGATTATTTTAATTGATAATAAATTAGCTATTAGTATATAATTTACCACTAGTAAATTAACAATCCATACAGTCTTCTCATTTTATAAAAAAAATAAGTACTCTGCGAGCTGGGATATATTTTAAGCTTCAGAAACAGAAGAAAGTGAAGATCCCTGGTTACAAAAGATGCTGTGAAGGTGTTACAGAAGCAGAGGAAAAACTCTACAGGCTGAGAGAAAAACATGTAGAAGTAGAACAAGGAAGAACTAAAGGAAAGGATGTACAGTAAAAAACAGGGGAAGAAATTGTGAAGAATAGAATTAGGCAATTGAGGACCTTAAAAACACACCTGGGCAAGAAGACTAGGTAATGATGGGACAGTGTCCAATGGTGATTAATTTTATAAAACATAATGCATGAGAATAATTGTATGAAACACAATGAATGAAGAATAAATAGCATGAAACACAGAGCAAACCAATTAAAAAAAAATCCCCAAACTATGTTCAACAGAAAGCCACTGCAGTTATCTTGACACACAGACTGACTTGCTCATCTCAAATTTACATCAGCATTGTACTGAGGTAAAAAAGTTGGTGAAAATGGGAGAGAGCAAAGCTCAAAATTGGAATAAGTCATTTTCAATCATGCAGGAGAAAAATGCTATCTTGGAATTAGAAATACTCAAGGAAAACATCAAAACTTTGTACTAATACTATGTGTCCAGAGGTTATTTAACAACAGTATTGTTTTGGGTTGGCTGCTGGTGGGCTATGCGGTGTCCAGCGTCTCATTGGCCAAGCCGGGGAAGGTGGAGGGCGCAGAGTGGTGCGGCCTCGGACTATAGCCCTGTCAACATGTTATGACCCTGTCTTGCATCAACCTGGCTGCTGGGATTCCCAGTAGTAAAGTGAAGTACTCAAGACTCCACAGACGACGGCTACATTGATCTTCCGTTTAAGTAAGGCCCACCTAAGATCCCTTACAAAGCCAATGCCCTTGCCACTGTGCTGTTTTTGATCAGCGCCTTTCTCATCATCTATTGGTTTCCTCCTGCTGGCAGTCTACATCAACCAAAGGGGGGCAGATCGGGCCGTTCCTGTCCTGTTCATCGGCATCCTGGGGTTTCTGCCGGGGGTTCTACCACCTGTGCATCGCCTACTATGCATCCAAAGGTAACCGGGGCTACTCCTATGATGACATTCCAGACTTTGGTGACTAGCACCCACTGGAGCCAGAGGCAAAGCGGCACAGATGGGACCCTGTACAATTTAAGCCACTGGGCATGAGTTGAAGTTAAGGAGTTCTGTAGTTCGAAGATATTTAGTAAGATTGGGGCCAGACTGTATAGGTCTATCCCAAAGCTGTCAACAGAGCTTCCAAGTAACTAACTAGGACACGCTTTATTATTCATCTTCTGGCTTTGGCAAATCTTCCAACAAATTTTCCACAGGAATCTATATCATGGAAGAATAGATGTTAATTGTGTGAGGAGACACGGAAGGTCTTCTGCAGTGGAAAGTGTTCTCCCCAGTCTCCTTCGAATTGAAATGTTCTTTTAAACAGTTAAAAAACAAAACCA
Organism: Elephantulus edwardii; assembly: GCF_000299155.1. Taxonomy (NCBI): domain Eukaryota; kingdom Metazoa; phylum Chordata; class Mammalia; order Macroscelidea; family Macroscelididae; genus Elephantulus; species Elephantulus edwardii. The sequence continues at coordinate 2,600,129 of NW_006399891.1, read as the reverse complement.
AACCAAACCAACCAAACACCACAAAAACAAAACAAAACCCAAAACAAACAACAGGACAGTTTTAAATATTTAGGATGATTAAGGGAAACTATTAATATGACCCTGTCTTAGTACTGGACAAAGCATAGTAACTTGGTAACTATTCAAGAAATTAACATATTTAAGTTTTAAAATTTAGGATTTTAAAAAAGATAGTGTAAACTGGTCTACACTTCAACTTGTTCCATGGAGGCATTATTAAAAAAAATATATTAGGAAAACAATAAAAATATTTATAATTTATATCCTGACGCCACACTTCTCCTCATAGAGCCCAGCCTCTCGGATAACCTGTTCTGCATGCAGGTTGAAAAGGTATGGAGATAGGACACATCCCTGGTGTACGCCTTTCCCAATTTTGAACCATGCAGTGTTTCCCTGCTCTGTTCTGATGACTGCCTCTTGGTCCAAGTATAGGTTTCACACTAGAATGATCAAGTGGTCTGGGATTCCCATTCTTCTCAGAGTCAGCCACAGTTTGTTATGATCCACACAGTCAAACGCCTTTGCATAGTAAATGAAACACAGATAGACATTCCTCTGGTATTCCCTGCTTTCAGCTAAGATCCATCTAACATCAGCTACAATATCCCTAGTACCACGACCCCTTCTAAACCCAGCCTGGACTTCTGGCAGTTCTCTGCTGATGCGCTGTTCCAGTCATTTTTGGATAATCTTCAGTAGAATCTTGCTTGCGTGTGATATCAATGATACCGTTCTATAGCTTCCACACTCTGTGGGGAGCAATGGTGTCACTCTGGAGACTAAGGTGTGTCTGATACAGGCTTTGCAATCACTTGTTATGCATCAGAGAGTTGGACAATGACCAAGGAGGACAGAAGGAGAATTGAGGCCTTTGAGCCGTGGTGCTGGAGAAGAGTACTGAATGTACCCTGGACTGCCATGAAAACAAACAGATTCAACCTAGAAAGGGTTAAACCAGGCTCCTCCTTGGAGGCAAGGATTCTGAGGCTTTGTCTGACATACCTTGGAGAGGGACAAACATCATGCTTTGGAGGGTGGAGGGATGGCGAAGAAGGGGAAGACCCTCTATGAGATGGATTGATTCAGTGACTGGGGTAATCGGGATGGGTGTGTCAGAGGCAGTGAGATCGGCACAGGATAGAGCAGGGTTTAGGGCTGTTGTACATAGGGTCACTATGAGTCACAAGCGACTCGATGGCACATAACAACAACATAATTTATATTGTGAAATGTATGAGCCACATCCTGACAAATATAAAGATCTGACTATATTTTAAAGTTTACCAGAGCATTTATAGATCTATTGATATGAAAAACTTTTTATTGAAAAATTAAAATGCATTGTCCTGAAGTAGGAACAACTCATAGCTGACCCTCTTCAACAGTTTTTCAGTGGTCATAAAAATTGCACAGGAGGAAATCGTCCATCCACAACAGCTGGTGGATATGAACCACTTGCTTTTGGATTGACTATGCAACTCACCACCCACAAAAGCCACTACAGCTCCTGTAAAACTTGGTATTAGACAAAATAAATTGTAAACCATCTTAATACACTAGTAGTTAAGTTAATGAGAATTTTGTTTTATGCCATATTTGAAAAGTAGGAAGAAAAACAATAGTGGAGGAGTTTTTTGTTTGTTTTGTTGAAGACAACTCCTAGGGTAAGTCTTAAAAGATTTTACCCAAAGTTGATAGAGTAACAGTATTTCCAAGGTTGTACACCAAGTATATTGCCGCGGGGAGACAAAGGAAGAGGTATGCAAAACCTGCTGATACAAACCAGTTGTAGTTGACTTGAGAGACCTTTAATGACTTTAATCTTGTTTAGTTTATCTCTTCCTCCCCAAACTGGGCAAGAATTTTATTTCAATAACTGAAGACCTTAAAAACACATCCATGTTCAAAGAAACAGACAACAGAAAACCATACTATCTAACACAAGATGGATCTGCTCTTTCCAACTTATTTACATAAGAAATTGATTGTTTAGAGAAGCAATTTAGAGAAAAACCAGAATCAAAAAAGAAGAAAGCAAACACTTAAGATGAGTTTATTCACCCAAATACCATTCATTAGATTACTAAAAACTATACTGCATACCACTCTGGGCACGGATGGCACAACATGAAAAATTAGTGTGGCATACTTTTTTCTTTGGTATGTATTTAATATTCTTTTAAACACTACAGAGACTATACTAACAGCCTGTTTAGTATTGAACTGCGTCACCAAAAAGGTATCCCCACCTCTGTGCCTGTGGTTAACCAATTCAACTGCTAATCAAAAGGTTGGCAGTTGGAACCCTCTTCTCTAGAGGGATATAAAGATGCTCCTAAAGATTTACAGACTGACCAGGGTTAAAAAGAATAAGACAACAGAAAGAACTACTTAAAATGTGCCTCTCTTCTGTAAACTTTCATTAACATTATTAATAATAATTAAAAGATGTGTCTCTCAGTAAAGATATGGGGGGAGGGGAGAAATCTTAGTAAACAGTGAAGTTCTTATATTCATGTCAGGCTAATAATATAATTGTGTTTCTACATACTTACGGCATGTGGCCAGGAGGGACAATCCTTGGAGAGGGAAATCATGATTGGTAGGGTAGAGGGACAGTGCAGGAAAAGATGACCGGGTAGAGGGACAGTGCAGGAAAAGACGACCCTGGATGAGATGGATTTATACAGTAACTGGGTCAATGGGGATAGGTGTGTCTGTGTCAGTGAGACTGGCTCAGGGGAGGCTTTAGAGCTGTTGTACACAGGGTTGTTATGAGTTGCAGGTGACTCAACAACACATAACAACAACATAAACTACAAAGTATTTAAGAACTCTTCCACAGCTTCCTTTTGAATGTCTAGTATCACAGGTCCTTCAAGGAGTTGCAAAATCTGGCCTTTGCTTTTTTACCCCTTCAACCTGTCTTAATACTGTCCCTAAATTGTATCATAAGGGTTCAAGTCTCACTCACCATCTTTAAGTTCCTTAAAAGCTATTCAGATTCTTCACACAGGCTCTTTACCTCACTTCTCACTATTCCATCTTAAATGCAATTAAAAAAAAAAATGTTCTGTATCTCAAACACCTTAATTAGGCTATTTTTTCTCAAAGTACTCAGTTGTTTTCCATCGGCTTTATATTTTAATATCTGTCTGTAGGCTTGATTGATGATACCTACTACCGTCGTTCCTTCCTTGTACAGATGTAGTCAAGCTGATGCAGCCCATCAGGTGAGGTCTATGTGTAAAGCTGTCATTTGGGTTTGGTTGGGGTTTTTTTAGAAGTATTTGCAATGAGTATATCATTGTGAAAAAAAAAATTTGATCATTCTACTTTCAGCCTCATTTCTGTCACCAAATCCATACCTTCTTCATTGTTCCCGATTTTTGCATACCAGTCACCAATTATCATTAAGAAATCTTGACTGCATGTTTTGCCAATTCAGGACTGCAAGATTTGGTAAAAAATTTCAATTTCCTCCTCTTTGGCTTTAGCTGTAGGTACATGTATTTGAGTAATTGTTTGAAAACAGGAGTGGCATACACTTCCTAAACCACATGCCTCCGGAACACTCAATGAACTTTGATAAATGTCGAAGTTGCAGAGGGGCTTCAGGCCTTTTGTACACAGGGTTGCTATGAATCGTGATCAACTCGAAGACAATCAACAACAAATTGTATTAACAGGTCTTCCTTGTATGCGTATGGATAATAATCTACCACTCACAACACTATACTTCAGGACAGAACCTGAAATTGCCTTTTTTATCACAAATGCAACACCATTCTTTTTCTGATTTTTATTCCCAGTAGACCACATGATTACCTGATTCAAAGTGGCCAAAGCTAGTCCTTCTCATCTCACTACTGCCTAGAAAGCAGATGTTCATGGGTTCCATGTTCCAATTATTTACACGTTGCCACAAATGAAGGTAATACATCGAAAAAAGCATGGTCGTCAATTTAAAAGTGTGCGGCAATGTGTTAAAGGATGTTTGTCATCGTCCTGAGTCAGAACTCACTCACAGCTGACCGTGTAGTGGGTTTTCAGAGGTTGCATGTAAATCACATAGGAGGAGACTGTCCCCTCTTCCTCCTACAGAGTGGCTGGTCAATTCAAACACCAGAAAGTCTTGGCCTTTCGGCTAGCAGCTTGGTTTTCTACAGACAACATACCACCAGAGCTCTCTGAATGTGAAATAAGATGAGACTAAACATAATCAAAATATAAAGTTATGTTTTTGAAACAAGATTCACACACTAATGTAGGCAATTTATGTTGTTGTGAATGTTTCTGGAAAGTAGCATAATTAACAAATTGTGTTCCTATTTTTTTATTTATAAGATATTTTATGCATGGGGGAAAGAAACCTCTTTAAAACCCCCCATCCTTTTAGGCACTTACGAAAGGTAGTTAAATCAACAGACAGCTATACTGAGCATAATCACCACATGTACAACCTACTCATTTACAATATGTAGTTATGTTTTACCTGGGTAATGTCCATTAATTACAACACATGAAGTAATTTTCTTAAATTTTAATGTTATAATACAGTACTTTTAAAATATCAAGGTATTATTATCATAAGCATTCCACGACAAAGTGAGAAAAATCTCTCTTTTAAAGAATCATTTGGATGGTGGCAAAAAAGGTTAAAATTATCCCCAATTGATTAATTTAGGTCACTGTAGAGTCTGAAAGTCATGAATTACTTGGAAGAGTCAATTCTATGTATTGATAAATACTAAACATTCTCTCATGCTTGAGAGGTTCTTAAAGAGATGATATATTTCCTGAAATGTGTGCTAATAGAAATTACTCTAGACAATTTTTTTTTAGTGGCAATATTAATTTTATTTCAGTGATCTGGAATATCTCTGAGGTATGCATATACTTCTTTATTTTTTAATTTATTTTTGTTTTATATTGGTTTGCATACAAAATCCATATACAGTGCTTCACACATTCCTTCATTCACATTGTGCTTCATATGATCATTCCCATACATCATACGATCATTCCCATACATCATACGATCATTCCTATACATTGCACTTTATAACATTAATCCCTACTAACCTAAGCTCCTTATCAACCCCATCTAATTCAGGGCCTCACTGGATCTTTTCTAATTATTCTGGACCTAGATTCTTAATGTATTCATCCTGAACTGACTGGAACATTTAAAATTAGTGATCTGCTCTTGTAATCTCAAGTGCAAAACATGTTCCCAAGTGAAAAGGTATCAACTGATGCTCTGAGAACTGTAAAAAAATTGACAATTTTGCCTCGAAGGGCTTTGCCTTACCTTTTAATTACTGTGGTCAACTGCAACTGTTAAAAACTTCTGGTTGTACCACAAGATAAAAATAAATAACCTAATTGAAAAATGGGTACAGGATATGAACAGACACTTCACCAAGAAGACATTCAGACGGCAAACACACAAATGAAGAAATGTTCAAAATCCCTAGCTCTAAGAGAGACGCAAATAAAAAACAACTATGAGATAGCATCTCACCCCAGTAAGAATAGCAAAATTCAGCAGAATAGCAAACATCAAATGCTGGCGAGGCTGTGGAGAAAACTGGAACCCTTATTCACTGCTGGTGGGAGTGTAAAATGGTGCAACCACTATGGAAGGCTGTATGGTGCTTTCTCAAAAAGTTGCAGATAGGAATAACAACTGACCCCGCAATTTCACTATTGGGAATTTACCCTAAAGAAACCATAACTGCCACCCAAGCAAATATATACACACCCATGTTTACTGCAGCTTTGTTCGCAATAGCAAAGAGCTGGAAACAACCTAAGTGCCCATCAACAAACGAACGGATAGAGAAGCTCTGGTATAGTCACACAATGGGATACTATGCAGCATTGAAAAACAAGGAACTCATGCAATATTATTCAAAATGGTTGACTCTGGAGAACATTATGCTGAGTGAAATATCCCAGTCACAAAAGGACAAATATTACATGATGCCACTGTTGTAGAATGGGACTGTCCTTGGTGTTAGGGAGACACTGAGTAAGATGGGTTCAATAATGTATACTGCACTGAAGCAGAGGAGGGAGAGAACCGTCTAAAAGAGAGATGTAACTGGGTATTTCTGTCATCACAGGAGACTAGAGCGAGGGCTGCATGGTGGAGGGGACCTGGGGGAGGGTTTGTAAAACAATGAAAGAATCTTTTCTTTTACTTTTCCATAATTTTTGGACTCATGTACTTATAACTTGTTAGTCAAATTTGTGTCTTCTAGGTTGCAACACCCCCATGATACATCTTGAAGGATATGTACATGTACAGCCAAGCACAATCAATAAGAGTGCATCTGAATTCCAAAATCAATCTCCATAATAGTCTATGTGTTTCCTACTGCCAAAGGGGCCCTTTAGAGTAGTGAGAGAAGATCTTCACCCTGAAACCCACAGCGTCCCTTTTTAGCAGGAAGTAGCTAAGAGAATACGCCGTCCCCTTTTCCTTATGACTCAGGGTGAAGTCTCTCTCAGGGAGGAGGGATAGGGAATGGCAAAGGATACACTGACAAAGAAGATTAATCAGAACTGGCTTTGACAAGCACTGTGGCATTTGGACAAGAACAAACTGGGAGGAGGGTAGAGAGAATAGTGCAACAATGAATGAGTGGAAGCCCAAAATCTCTGTAAATGTTTATGAAAATTAATAAAATATAATTATAGAAAAAAAAAAAAGAAAACAAAAAGGGAAAAAAAAAAAGGAACTCATGAAATATTATGCAAAATGGATGACTTTGGAGGACATTATGCTGAGTGAAATTATCTTAGTCACAAAAGGACAAATATTGCATAGGGCCACTATTGTAAAATGGGACTAATCAGGGTTGAGGAAAGACAGAAAAGGAGGGGACAAATGATGTATATTACCTTGAAACAGATGAGGGAGAGATCTCTTTAAAAGGGATATATGAATGGGTTTTCTTGGCATTACAGAAGTCCAGAGTGAAGGCTATACTGCATAGTGGAGTGGACTTGGGGGGAGGGATTGCATAACAATGGGATTGCATAACATTGAAAGAGTTTTTCTTTTCAAGGAGAAGAGTGAATTGCGGGGGAGGGGGTGGACAGGGAGAAAAGTGCAACAATGAATGACTGGAAACCCTAAGTCTCTGTAAACTTCCATTAAAATTAATAAATAAAAACCCCCGACCCTTTAGCAGGTTTCTGGAGGCACATGAGAGGAGATCATCTTTCTCCCGCAGGATCACTGGTGGGTTCTTAGTCCACAAAGGCTTATTAATTTTATTAATTCCTGGCTTATCAGGTACACAAAGATAGTGTTTTACTGGGAACAAGCATGCATTCGATATCTTTGCAGCCTTTTTTTGGCTGTTATTATGAGGAGTCAAGTCCACGATGATTCAGCTGCCCTATAAACGATAGATTCAAACTTTACCCTATCTTATGCCATCCTCAAGCCCACTGTGGTAGACACTAAGGCAATCCATCTCATTGACGGTCGTCTTCTCTTTTGCTGATCTTATACCTTTCCCCAGCATGAAGTCTCTCTCTTAAGGACTAGTTCCCTTTGAAAATATGCCCAACATGAGACGAAGCATCACCATTAATGCCCCTAAGAAGCACTCTGCTACACTTCAAGACAGATTTGTTTGTTCTTTTGGTAGTCCAAGGTATATTCAATATTTTTCATGAACACTACAATTCAAAGGCATCAATTCTTCATCTGTTGTCCTTCTTTACTGTCCAGTTTTCAACAGGAAGCAAATGAAAATACCATGGCTTAGATTAGGCACACCTTAGTCTTTAAATTGATATCCTCGCTCTTTTTGATCTCTTTTGGAGAGGTCAGTGACAGTAGATTTCTCCCAATGCAACATATCTTTGGATTTCTTGACTGCTACTATCAAATGTGTTGATTGTGGAAGTTATGCCATTGGTGTCCCAAAAATACAAGGAGGATCACCCATGGTGAACAGGTTTCATAAGTGCTAAGATGGCCACACACTTCTTAAAGAGCAGGCTTTTAAAAATGCTATGGAGAACACTAGAACATTGTTGGATACGGTTACAGAAGTAGTTTCCACCTAATGATGGACTTTTGTTAATTTGACAAGATTAAAAATAAGAGTTGATAATTGTTGTTATGTGCCATAGAGTCTCCTGCTGCCCATAGTGACCCTACGTACAGCAGCTCTGAATCCTGCCCTGTTCTAACCCAGTCTCACTAATTCCCACACACCAACCCCCAATGCCCCAATCACTGTATCAATCCAACTCTTCCGTGATTTTCCTCTCCTGCGCTGTTCCTCCACCCTTCTGAGCATGATGTCCTACTCCAACAACCAGTCTCTCTTGGACACGTGCCCAAAGTATGTGAGACAGAGCTTCAAAATCCCAGCCTCCAAGGAGAGACTTGGTTGCATTCTCTCCATGACAGACCTATTTGTTTTCTTGGTAGTCCATGGTATGTTCAAGACACTTCTCCAGGACCACAACTCAAAGGTATCGATTCTTCTTCTGTCATCCTTAGTCACTGTCAGCTCTCTGATATATAACAAGTAATTGCAAAGATCATGGCCCAGATTGGGTGTACCTTAGTCTCTAGACTGACTTTGTTGCTTCTTAGCACACTGGAGAGGTCCCCAACAGCAGATTTTCCCAATGCAATTTGTCTTCTGATTTCCTGACTGCTGTTGTTCAGAGTGTTGATTGTGGAGTGGAGCAAGCTGTAATCAATTTTTAACAACCTCAATCTCTTCTTGGTCTATCATGGTGCTGCCAACTGGCCCAGTGGTAGGAATCTTTGTCTTTTTGATGTTAAACTTCAATTCCATATTCAAGACTACAGTCCTTGACTTTCTGTAGCAAGCACTTCAGGTCTTCTTCAGTTTCAGCAAGCAAGGTTGTGTCATCTGTGTAATGTAGGTTGTTGATGAGTCTTCCTCCAATCCTGATGCCCCATTCCTCCTCCTCATAAAGCCCTGCTTCCAGAATATCTATTAATAATTAGAACATAGAGTGAACAAAGTATGTATTTAGGATAACTGAAGTTGTCACAATTGACAAGAAATGCATAAAGAAAGGCATTCTAGGCATACAGTGACCTGAAAGACATTGGTACTGGCCATTTTCAATTAGATAATCACATGATCTACTATGTCAGAAGGAACTAAATGAAGAGGAATGGTGTGGCATTCAGTATTAAAAAAGTATTGCAGAAGTACAATGCTATGAAGTACAGAGTATTACTTATCTGCAAAAAATGAAATTCAGCTAATACAACTATTAATCAAATATATGCAGCATCCACGAAACCATCAAATATGCAATCAAGATGCTTTAACAATCATTTTTATGCCTTAGAAATCAAACCTTGTTCACTTTTCCCTCTAAAAAATATTCAAAGACAATGAGAATTTTCTCAGTTTTTAATTTATATGATCATTTTGTGAACATTAAACACCATTTTTCTTTCTACTCTTCTTAAAATAACCCCCAACCTTTATTTTGTTAGTGGCTTCTTTAGGTGTTGTGTTGTTGTTTTTTAAAAAAGATTTTCCTCCTTTGGTCTTCCTCTTATTTTTTTTCTTACGTAGAAACAGATTCATCTTGGAGAGGATTAAACCAAGCTACTCCTTGGAGGCAAGGATTCTGGGGCTTCGTCTGACATACTTTGGACATGTTGCCAGGAGGGACGGGTCCTTGGAGAGGGACATCATGCTTGGGAGGGTGGAGGGACAGCGCAGGAGGGGAAGACCCTCTATGAGATGGATTGATTCGGTGACTGGGGTAATCGGGATGGGTGTGTCAGAGGCGGTACGGTTGGCGCAGGATAGAGCAGGGTTTAGGGCTGTTGTGCATAGGGTCGCTATGAGTCGGAAACGACTCGATGGCACATAACAACAACAACAACAAGACCAAATCTTAATTACTATGCTGTTCTTTTCTTTTCCTTTCATCCTTATCCCAGAATTTAACTACCACTTATACATGATGCCCAAGTCTGAATTTCTGGCCAACTTTTCCCTTTAGGTCTTTGTTGCTATGTGCTGTAGTCAATGCCATGTAAGGTCAATTCAGACTCATCATGACCCTTGAAGACAGAGGAGAACTGCTCTTTAGTGTTTCCTAGGACTTAAAAAAAAGTCTACAGAGAGCAGATAAAAACAAACTCATTGCTGCCCAGTGGGTTTTTGGAGGCTGTAAGTTTCATGGGAGGAAACTAACCATTGCTGATTTCTTCCTTTAGAATGATAGTCTTGGGGGTTGATGCAAATTCTGTCAGTCCAGTAAGTCTCACATTTTTATGAATTTGAGTTTTGTTTCACATTTTTCTCCCATTCTACCTAGTGGTAGTAGTTGAATGCCTTTTAGTTCTTCTGGTCTTAGATTAGAGAAAGCTATGCTTCCTGTAGACTAATTCTTTGAATCTTTGGTTTTCTTCACTCTCCTTCGCTACCAACTTGAAGATGAAGAGACTGATAGTTTTATTTTAGATGGCTGCTCGCAAGCTTTTAAGATGTCAAACACTACTTACCAACCTAGGATTTAGATATTTATGACTTATGCTATGCCAAATGTCCTAATAATATGGGTCCTTAGTGTTTAATCCCTCTAACTTGGTTCCTTGAGTTGCCTAGGCATATGTAAGAAACTTCTGTAACTGTGTTGTTCCCTACTAGGTCATCATGTGTGTATATGTATCTATGAACAAACGAGAGTTCTCATGGCACAGTCTGCAGAAAATTTTGCTGCTAACCCAAAGTCCACACCTCCCCAGCAGTGTGAAATGACCAAGGCTCCTCTGCAGAAAAATGGGCAATCTTTTGCTAGGTGATTTAAAGCCTTTGCGAACCCAATGAAAGATCAGCTATGAGTTGGTTTTGACTCAATGGCAACACATTTGAATTTTTATTTATAAGTATATACAACATATACACATTAAGTAAATGTTCTCAACTGTGCCTATACATGCATGTGTGCTTATGCCTATATGTCTTATTCACACCTACACAGCATACACATCTGCCCAGGGAGAAACAGGGCGCTCCCTGGAGACAAGAACAGTGAAACACCATCTCATACACTTTGGGCTTGTCCCTGAAAAAGGACATTATGCTTGAAAAGTTTTAAGAGAGAAAGACACTTTGAACAAGATGGACTGAAACAATGACCAGTAACAATGAGTTCAAGGGTGTGGGAGATACTGAGGATAAGACAGGGCAAGGTTTAGAGCCATTGTTCATAGTATCATTATGAGTCACAGTTGATTGGATGGCACCTAACAACTATATTATTGTCACTGCAGAATTATATGTGTTATAACATTTCTCAGCTGTCTTTTTGTCCTAATCTTTGTTTTTGTTGGGTGCCATCAAACTGGACCCAAGTCATAAGTGACCCTGTAGAGGGTTTTCAGAGGAAGTATATGATCAAGAGGCAGTGGTGATGAAGGAGGAGGTTCAGGCTGTTCTGAAGGACTTGTAAAAAATAAAGCCCCAGGAATTGATGGAATACCAATTGATGTATTTCAACAAACAGACGGAGCCTTGAATGTGCTCTCCACGCTGTGCCACAAAATGTGGAGGACCAAATGACTGAAAGAGCTTCATATTTATTCCCATTCACAAAAAGGTGACCCAACAGTGTAAAAAATATCAAACAGTATAAATAATATCAGAAAGCAGGAGTGGCATCCACTTCCTAAACAACATGCCTTCAGAAATTCTATGAACTTTGATAAATGTCGATAGTTATAGATAGGCTTCAGGCCTTTTGTTCATAAGGTTGCTATGGAGTCGTGCTCAACTCAAAGGCAATCAACAACAACAATCACTAATATCACACACTAGCAAAATCCTGTTGAAGAGCATCCAGAAACGACTGGAACTGTACAATGACAGAGAACTACCAGAAATACAAGCTGGGTTTAGAAGAGGTCGTGGCACGAGAGACATTATTGCCAGTGTCAGATGGGTCTTGGCAGAAAGCAAAGAGTACCAGAAAAATTTCTATCTGTGTTTCATTAACTATGGCAAAGGCATTTGACTGTGTGGATCACAACAAATTGTAGCTAACCTTGAGGAAAATGGGAATTGCAGGACACTTGATTGTGCTTATGCGAAACCTGTACTTAGACCAGGAAGCAGTCCTCAGAGCAAAGAGACACTGCATGGTTCAAAATCAGGAAAGAAGCGCGTCAGGGATGCATCCTGTCCCCATACCTTCTAAATCTATATGCAAAACAGATCATTTGGGAAGCAAGGCTTTATGAGGAGGAATGTGGAGGAAGATTGGAGGAAGTCTCATCAACAAGCTACCTTATGCAGATGACACAACCTTGGTTGCTGAAGTGCTTGTTGCAAAATGTCAAGGACTGTAGTCTTCAATAATATGTATTGAAGCTCAACATCAAGAGGACAAAGATTCTCATCATTGGGCCAACTGATAGTACCATGATAGATAGAGGAGAGATTAAGGTTGCTAACAATTAATTAGAGCTTGTTCCACTCCATAATCAACATTCTGAACAACAGCAGTCAGGAAATCAAAAGAACTGCATTGGGAAAAATCTGCTGTCGGGGACCTTCCAGAGTGCTGAAAAGCAACAAAGTCAGTCTACAGACTAAGGTGCACCCAACATGGTCTTTGCAATTACTTGTTATGTATCAGAGAGCTGGCAGTGACTAAGGATAACAGAAGAAGAATTGATGCCTTTGAGTTGTGGTCCTGGAGAAGTGTCTTGAACATACCATGGACCACCAAAAAAAACCCAAAGAGTTCTGTCATGGAGAGGATGAAACCAAGTCTCTCCTTGGAAGCTAGGATTCTGAAGCTCTGTCTCACATATTATGGGTCCGTGTCCAGGAGAGACTGGTCCCTGAAGGACATCATGCTTGGAAGGGTGGAGGGACAGCATAAGATAGGAAGATCCCCGAGGAGTTGGATTGATACAATGATTGGAGCAGTGGGGGTTGGTGTGTGGCAATTAGTGAGACTGGTTCAGGACAGGGCAGGATTCAGAGCTGCTGTACACAGAGTCACTATGAGTAGCACTGACACAATGACACATAACAACAACAAACAATACTGCTTTTAGGGAGCTCTGCTAGCCTAGGGGCAAGAAGCTGCTCTGCAATGCCAAAGGCCCGAGATTTGAGGCTACCAGTTGCATGGGAGAAGGATGATTAATTGCTTATAAAAACCCGCTGGTTTTCAGAATCTTTTTTCCAATTCTTCTGTGACTTTCACTTTATGTGATCTAATAGCTTCAATTCCTTCAAGGGCAAGATAACATACTCAGTGCTTATAACATGAAGATGGTGTACAGGATCAATGAGCTAAACTTACAACATAATTTGGAGTTCTAACATAAAGACTCATTATTAATATATCTTGATTGCATGTTCAATAGATCCCTGACTGCAAAAATTGGTAGAAATCTATTTCATCATCTTTGGCTCTGATTGTTGGTACATAAATATGAATGACAGTGGTATTCACTGGACTGCCTTGTATGTGCATAGATAGTATCCTGTCACTCACAATGTTGTACTTCAAGACAGATTTATTTATGAAAGCAACTCCATTTTCCCTCACATTTTCATCTCCAGCATAGATCATATGATCATCTGACTCAAAATGTCCCATGCCAGTCCATCTCAACTTGCCGTTACCTAGTATGTCAATATTTATGCATTCCATGTCTTCCTTAACAATATCTATTTTTCCTATGCTCATGGTTCTCACATTCCATGTTCCAATCGCTGTCGTCTGCTTGCAACTGCTCCTCCTCCTGAGGCTCCACCTCAGTTGACCTATCTGCTAGTTTAAGTATGTTCTATAGTACATACGGTTTTCGAAGGAATCTCACCACTGGGCCAATTAGCAGCACTGTGATAACTGGCGAAGAGACTGAGATTATAAATGGCTATAGTTTGCTTGGCTCCACAATCAACACTCTTTGCACCAGCAGCCAGGAAATTAAAAGACGTATTGCACTGGGAAAGTCTGCTGTTAGATACCTCTCCAGAGTACTGAAAAGCAATGATGTCAGTTTGGAGACTAAGGTGTGCCTGATACAGGCCATGATCACTTGCTATGCATCAGAGAGCTGGACAATGACTGGGGATGATGGAAGAATTGATGCCTTTGAGCTGTGGTGTTGGAGAAGAGTATTCAATATACCATGGACTGCTAAGAGAACGAACAGGTTTGTCCTGGAGAGGGTGAAGCCAGGCTGCTCCTTGGAGGCAAGGATTCTGAAGCTTTGTCTGATATACTGTGGATATGTTGCAAGCCGGATCAGTTCTTGGAGAGGGATATCATGCTTGGGAGGGAAGAGGGACAGTGCAGCAGAGGAAGACCGTTGATGAGATGGATTGAAGTCAGTGACTGGGGCAATAGGGGTAGGCGTGTCAGAGACAATAAGATTGGCACAGGATAGAGCAGGGTTTAGGGCTGAGGCACATTGGGTCACTATGAATCACAGGCAACTAACTCAATGGCACATAACAAGAAAATGCAACACATCTTTCTCATTACCTCTACATGAGAAGATTCACACACACACACACATACATCACCCGCCCCAGGATTAAAGGACATCTCTAACTGTATATTCTCTCTCATTGTCACAGAATTGGAAGCAACTCATAGCTGACCTGCCATTGTGTTTCCAAGGCTGTAAATGCCATGGGAGGAGACTGACTGATCACCTTTCTCCCGAGAAGCCCATGGTGGATTTGAAGCACCAGAGAAGTGAGGTCTCTGGGTTAGTAGTGCAACACTATACAGACCACACCACCAGAGCTTCCCATCTACGTATCAAGGAGATATATACTGTATTGATTTGTTTTTCCTACAAATACTTTAGAATGAAATAAAGTATTTATAAAATAAGAAACACACATCTACAATTATAAGTTCTGACAAATGCCATAAAAATAAAATACATAGTGCAATACGAGAACAAAGTTGCAGTGGGAGGGAGGTGCCTTCCTTGATTATATTCCCTCTAGTTATAACACTATTTTTCACAGATTATCATATTTCTTAGCAGAAAAGGAAATCAAGGATACAATTTACAAGTGTGAAATCAGGAACAAATATTTGATTAAATTCTATTCACTCTTCCATGGCTTTGCTAATATCTACACAGGTAATCGTGATGCAGATGACACAACATGGCTTACAGAAAGTGAAGTGGATTTCAAATACCTGCTGCAGAAGATCAAAGACTACAATGTGGATTACATCTCAACAAGAAAACAAAATCCTCACTACTGGACCAATAAGTAACCAATGATAGATGGTGAAAAGACAAAGAAAGAAACATTCTCAACAAGTTGGACTGACTCAGTGTAACAGGGCAGAAGCACATCAGAGATGATGAGAATGACATAGGATATGGCAAAGTTCTGATCTATTGATAGGATGGCTATGAATCAAAGTCAACTTGATGGTACCTAACAACAAAACCACTGATACTGAGCTTCTCCACCGAGTCTTTCCACAAACGTAATGTATTTGATTCCTATGCATGCCATCAGGTGAGATCCATGTGTATAGCCTGTGTTTTAT
Organism: Elephantulus edwardii; assembly: GCF_000299155.1. Lineage (NCBI taxonomy): Eukaryota > Metazoa > Chordata > Mammalia > Macroscelidea > Macroscelididae > Elephantulus > Elephantulus edwardii. The sequence continues at coordinate 2,584,517 of NW_006399891.1, read as the reverse complement.
GTTTCTTATAAAAGGTATTTGCAATGAATAAATCATTGAATGTGCAGAACTCCATTATTCTATCTCCAGCCTCATTTCTATCACCGAGCCCATATTTTCCAGCGACTGAACCTTCTTCTCTGTTCCCAACTTTTGCATTCCAGTTGCCCATTATTATCAATGCATGGTGATTGCATGTTTGATCAACTTCTGACTGCAAAAGTTGGTAGAAATCTTCTATTTCCTCCTCTTTGGCTCTAGTTGTTGGTGCATATATTTGAATGATAGTGGCATTTACTGGACTTCCTTGTATGCGTATGGATATTATCCTATCACTCACCACATTGTATTTCAGGATGGTTCTAGAAATGACTTTTTTAAATTATGAAACCAACCCCATTCTTTCTCACCTTTTCATCCCCAGCATAGTAAATCATATAATCGTCTGATTCAAAATGTCCCATGCCAAGCCATCTCGTTTCGCCTATACCTAGTATGTCAATATTTATGCGTTCCATTTCTTTCTTAACAATGTCCAATTTTCCTACATTCATGCTTCTCATGTTCCATGTCCCAATCACTAGTGCCTGCTTACAGCTGTTCCTTCTTCTCGGTATTTGTTTGTAAGATCTCAGTCTCAACTGCCATGTCTGCTAGTCCGAGCGATAGTCTAAGTGTGCTCTACTGTACATAGGGTTTTCGAAGGCCTGTCTTTTTGGAAGTGGATGGCCAATCCTTCTTCCTAGTCTGTCTCAATCTTTAAATATATATATAATAGCATCTGACAGACAAGCATGCCACAGAAAAGAACCGATGAAAGACAACTGCCCAGTTATAACAATGACCAATAGATTCAATGTTAATAGCCCATCGATGCTTCCTTACTCCACCACCATCCCTTCCTCCTTTTGCCTACACCATTCAATACCCGAAAATTATCCAAAAACATTTGGAACAATATGTCAACAGAGAACTGCTAGATGTGCAGGCTGGATTTGGAAGAGGTCGTGGTACTAGGGATATTATAGCTAATGTTAGATGGATCTTAGCAGAAAGCAAAGAATACCAGAAGAATGTCTATCTGTGCTTCATTGACTATGCAAAGGCTTTTGACTGTGTGGATCACAATAAGCTGTGGCTGACTCT
>NW_006399891.1:2580246-2581471 GCF_000299155.1 Elephantulus edwardii | reverse complement strand
TTGATTCGGTGACTGGGGTAATCGGGATGGGTGTGTCAGAGGCAGTGCAGTTGGCGCAGGATAGAGCAGGGTTTAGGGCTGTTGTGCATAGGGTCACTATGAGTCGGAAACGACTCGATGGCACATAACAACAACAACAACAACCTCCCACTGGGGATATTTAAGAAAGGCCCTTGTTAGGGAATCTGTCATATGGCTTGCTGAGTGGAAGGAAGGGTCTGTCAAGGGGGCTTTGTATCCCTTTCTGGAGAGGCATTGAGGAATGAAAAGAACACAAGACTAACAAAGAACCACATTAGCTATTTTGGCGTTCGTTTTGCTTTGCGATGCTAGCATTTTACTTAGAGCTTTTGATCAACAGAAGGGGTAAATATTATCTCCTACCCTACTTTGTTATCAGAATTATATGGCGTTCATTATAGGAGCATTTTTTTAAGAAAGAAGGATGCACTTATGAATTAATTATGATATAATTTATGTGGATTTGTTGTTGCTACAGGGTTGCTGTTAATATCTATTAGATGACAGTCGATTTTTGGTAGTTGCTCAAAGCCCAAGGGGGGAAATAATTTGAAAAGAAATGCCTGCTTCTCAAAAAATTTTAAATACTAGAAAATATATAATATCTCAAAAAATGATGGTCCTTTTTCTATTCATAGTCCTTCTCCCCAGACATGTTAGCAATTTGATGTCTTTGTTTCTAGACATGGAATTACAATACAATGCATATGCAAATAAATGCATTGAACTTTAATTCACTTTTGTGGAACAAAATAATTTTAGAAAATTCTAGTCCTTCATGTGAAAATGAAAACAGAAAGCTGTTTCTAAATAGGTTTATGAAAATAATAATATTTGTTAATAATAGCTGATGCCTGTTTATTTAAGTATGTTAGGAAGTCCTGATAGTGTAGTACACAGCGAGTGGCACCATTAATCCAAAGGTGCTAGCTAACTCTCTGACAGTTCATATCCACCAGTGCTCTTTGAGAGAAATATGGACAATCACCTTTTTTTACATTTGGAGATATGCGCAATTTGCAGCCTCCCAAAAACCTGTTGGAGGGTCATCCATGAGGGTATGTTTTGGATTTTTGTTTGTGGTGGTTTTTTTTTTTTTTTTAATTTTCTATCTTTATCTTTGAAATATCCCTAAGATGTTGTTGTTGTTATGTGCCGTCCAGTCGTTTTCGACTCATAGCGACCCTATGCACAACAGCCCTAA
>NW_006399891.1:2572958-2580146 GCF_000299155.1 Elephantulus edwardii | reverse complement strand
GAAGAGTGTTGAATATACCATGGACTGCTAGGAGAACAAACAGGTTTGTCCTGGAGAGGGTGAAGCCAGAATGTTCCCTGGAGTCAAGGATTTTGAAGCTTCGTCTGACATATTTTGGGCATGTTGCAAGGAGGGACAGGTCCTTGGAGAGGTACATCATGTTTGGCAGAGTGGAGGGGCGGTGAAGGAGAGGAAGACCTTTGATGAGATGGATCGATTCTCTGACTACAGAGGTGGGGAATAAGCATGTTTGAGATGGTTAGGTTGGCACTGGATAGAAGAGCGTATAGAGCTCTTGTACATAGGGTCGCTATGAGTCTCAAGCGACTCAGTGGCACCTAACAACAACAACAAAACCACCACTAAAACACATGGGTAATGGGTAAACATTGCTCACTCTCACTTCTCAAAGGGGTCTGTTCTATTTAATTTAATAAGTCAAACTTCATACCCTGATTCTCCTTACCTTTCTCTACTTTTTCTTTTATCCCAAAGTATTTATCACTTTCTAACATACTAGATATTTTGTGTATTGTACAAATTTTCTATGGCCCTTTACCAGGCAATAAGCTCTAGTAGAGATCTATGGATGTTTTGTTCACTGATATGCCCCTAATTTTCTGAAGAGTGACTAGTATACAATAGACACTGGCTCCTTTTTCCTTTCTCCTCTATAACTGTGTGCAAGAATAACTGGTTTAACCATTGTCACATTCAACTCCTAGGAAAATAAGGTCTATATTTTAAGCAAATTTACACTCGTGTAATAATTTAGTTTGTAATTTAAACAAACCAAAAAAACAGAATACACAAGTACCAATCATTTAAAAAAATGCTAGCCACAAAAAAAAAAAGATGAAAAAACATAAACCAAACTGGCATGTGAATGGAGGACAGACAATGCTCACTGATCAGCATTCAAGAGTGCTGGTTCACTTTCTATGTTAGGGATTAGAAGTCTTTTTATCAAACTTGAAAGTAGTATTTCAGAAAAATTTGTTTTCTGAAGAGTTGTGTTACTTCAGTATTATTGTTTTTATGTGCCATTCAGTCGAGTAAAAAAATCCACTCATAGCTGACCCTCTGGTAGGTTTTCAGAAGCTGTAAATCACAAGGAAGGAGAATGCCCATCTTTCTCTTGCAGAACATCTGGTGGATTCACACTGCATGCCTTTTGGTTGGCAGGGCAAAGCCTTACCACGAGGCCATTTGAATTGCCAATTCATTACCCTTGTTTCAATCTGTATTCATAGCTGTAGTATTCAGTGATACTCTGTGTGGCAGTGCTTCTCAGATTTTAATGGAAACACAAATTACCTGGGAATCTTATTAAATAACCACAGCATAATTCAGTGGAGTGGGGCCTGAGATCTGCATTTGTAACAGGTCCCAAACAGATGCAGCTGCTGGTTGTCTATCATTGCATTTAGTAGCTAGATTCAGTTGAGTCCAAGCATTTACTGAAATACATATAACTTTTAAAAATTATAATTCATGTCTTACTATATCTTAGTAGGAGCATTACTGTTGGAAAAATATGAATGTAAGTTTATTACAAAAGATTACTTTAGGATGGCAATGAAGAAGTTGTAAAATACCTTCTATAAAAACAAGATATAGGGTCAAGAACCATTGCCCTGGAGGAATTCTAGCAAAAGTACTTAAGGAAACATAGACAAGAATATTATTCAACAGCAAACACTTGGGACCAACAAAACTGATCATTAACAAAAACGTAGTATAATCATGAAATGGAGCACATACTATATAACAATAAATGTGAATAAACAGAAGCAATTCCCATAGTTAACTTTTCTAGGCTTCACCTATTGCATCTGTAGTAAAATCAGAAAGGTACTTCTCATTTTCATCCTACAAAGCTCATTTTGAGAGGAAAACGGACCAATGTATATGAGGAATTTATACTAGGTAGCAGGAATTCTTGACTAATAAGATCAATTTGTTTCTATGTTCTTGTCATCACTGATTCAAATGATACAAACCAGTCTTAATTGGGAAAAATATTGAGTTATCAATTCCTAAATGATTGCATATAAGATAAGTGCTATTCGTTAGAAGTATGTTTCGTTACACCAACTTTTCATGAAGGAATTGAATACTACATTGAAAAGTACCCTCAATCAGCTTTAACAAAGCAAGAGTAATCACTGCTTATATTTCTCATTTCCCAATCTGTTGTAAGCAGGTGCATGTTTTATTAGTCCTGTGTTACAGACGGAGAAACTGACTCATACATAGAACTTGCCTGGAGCTGAAAACCAATTCAGTGACAGCACATGAAACAGGCACTAATTACCTAGTTTTTTCCTCTGTTCATTAAGCTACTAAAACCATTATTTTGCCAAGATGCTTTATGGTAGTTCTGGCTGTCATGGAAACAAAATTCTTAGTTGTCATTTCATACAGTTTTCAAAATGGCAAATATACTCAAAAACACTTGCTAATTATAGCACTACACACCAAGAGACAGAGTTAAAACTTATTAAAAAGCTGCTTATCTTTGCCAATTGACCATACTAGTAGAAGAGTAGGAGCAAAGAGAAGTAAAAACACGGTTCAATTCAGTACCTCTGGATCTCAAATATCTTATGACAAAAATTTTATTACTCTTAAACACTTGAAATATAGTTACCTCACTGATCGTTTAAGTAAAGCCAAAATCAAACAAAGAAAAAAAATTATCAAAAGGCAAAATTGGGTAGGACCAAATTATAACCTTGGCGATCATGACAATTATTAAAATACTGGCCATGATGACATAGATATCAGACATTTCATTCAATTGATTTTATGTTATAAAATTATTGAAAGGCCATTTTAATTTCCCTAGTAATAGACAGATGTTATTATAATATGTACCAGACTTTACTTAGTCATTAAGTGTTCCAAATTCTGACACAAGATCTACAATATTCTTGTTTATTAGAAGCTTTGAAAAAAATTTATGAAATCAGTTTACAGAGTTATATGTATATAAGTAGGAATATCTTGTATAAACTAATAAAAAATATTTAAAGGTCACTCTCTCCGCATCCCGTTATTTATCGTTTTGCTTATCAAATCCATTGCAGCCTGCCTTAAAGCACTGGGTTTGGGGTGGTTTTTTCTTGACGTGTTATCTGATACTGGCAAAGAATCTCAGGATGGCTCTGATCATCTTTCTAAACCAACAACAAAAAAGAATTCACCCCAAGAAATCGAAGTTAGCTGCCTCTTTTATACAAAATCCCTCCACAGGAAACAATTTAATTTGACAGAACTCTGCTTCAGGGTCAAGAAAATGCCAAACAAAAACTCTCTAATTCAAAAGTGATACCTAAGGAGCCCACCTCGGAGTTCGAGACCAGGTAAGACTAAAGTTTAACTGACTCCGGCAAGAGAGCCCTCCACAAACGAGCGCAGAGTAGATTCCATCTAGGATCGAGGCTGGCAGAGGCGCGAGCAAGCACGAGAGCTGCTCCGGGGTACCCGCGCACCCCTCGGCGAGTCAGGGACCGGCCCTTCCTTCGCTTTACGCCCACCCGGGAATTAAAAGCCGCGAAAAGAGACCACCTTCCACCCTCCGCAAGGACCTTCGCCAGCCCCGTCCAGTCTGTCCTCCCAGCCCCCCGACTCCGACCCGCAGCGCCGATCGCCGGTACCCTCCCACCCTCCCTCGCACTTAACGGCCAGAGGAGCGTCTCGGACCCGCAGACTCCGTCCGGGGAGGCTTCCCCGCCTTCCTCCCGCGCCGAGAACAGATCCCGGTCGCCAACAACAAAGACGCCTCCCGCTCCCCTCCCCCGCCGCCCGGCCCGGCCCTCCCGCGCTGCGGCTGCGGGCCGAGCGCCCCCTTCCCGAGCCCGGCCGCGACCACAGCCGCAGCGCCCCGCGCCCCACGCACCTGCACCTGAGAGCCGGGGCCGAGTCGCCGGGCAGGATGGGCCGGAGAGAGAGCCTCGGTCTACACGCTGTCCTCCAGAAGGCACTCCCGCCGCCGGAGGATGCCCCCGGCCGGGGGGGTGGGAGCGAGAGCTGCAGCCCCCGGCGCCGGGACAATTAAGGACGGTGGCGCCCGAGGGGGCCTGGCTCGCGTTCCGGAGTCCCGGCTCGCACTGGCCCCGCTCCTCTGCACGAGCTCGCGTTCTGCTGACTAACGGCCCGATCGCGAGGCGCTGGAGCGGCCGCCGCCGCCGGCTGCTCTCGGGCCTCACGTCCCGCGCGGCCGTGGTCGCAGCCGCGGCTGCCACCTCCCTCTCTGGCACCGCAGAAACAACCCAAATCCAGCCAGGTCTTTCTTCTCTAATACTCCTCTCTCTCTCCGCTCCTCTTCAGCCTGCCAACTGCGGGACTAGCTTCCGTAAAGGGAGGGAGGCTCGGGGAGAACCGAGGGGACGAGCAGAGTACCCACCGCGCTGGGAGTTGATCACTGACTAGAGGAAGGTGCCAAAGCTGACCCAGGTTCCAGCCTGCGAAGGGGCGGGAGGAGGGACCGAGCCCAGCTAGTCCGGTTTACACCAATCACAAGCAGCTGAACAGAGTCCTTGGCGTTCGGAGCGCCGGGAGAGGCCGAGCCGACTCGGCAAGAGGCGGGGATTGCGGAAAAGAAGAGCCAATAGGAGAAAAGCCTTTCCGTCCCTCGAGCTTGATGGATGCCCACGTTCGGGCCAATGGGGCAATTCTCATTTCGAAGAAAGAGGTACTTACTCCTTTCATTTACGAGAGGCTGCCTGGAAATGGAGTGGTTGAGGCTAGGCTTTGTGGAGAAATCCCGACCGAGCCTAGGGTCTGAAGGATGTCCTTTGACCTCCGCGTGAAGTCTCAAGGGATGACGGGAGGCGGAAAAGTCGGAAAGATTACTTCCGGGTCATGACAATTATAAACTGTGGGGCAGCACTTGAAAGATAGCGAGTGTCTTCGGCGTGAGGTCGTGGTTACCACAATGAGTTCCCAGAAAGGGAACGTGGCTCGTTCCAGGCCTCAAAGGCACCAGAATGCGTTTAGCTTCAAAAATGACAAGTTTGATAAGAGTATTCAGACCAAGGTAGGAGCTTGCCTGTTGCACTGAATCTGACTGCAGGAAGGAATGTTCAGTGGAAGGGGAAGACAGAGGAAAAGAGTTGGCGAGGGCGAGTGTGGACCTCAGCCCGGAGTTAGTCTTGATTGCAATGCAGTCTTTTCTAAAAATGATATTCCCACGCTATTTATTTTACCTGAATAAGTACTTTCTCGTAAATACGGTGGTTAACAATTCTATCATTAGAGTGAACGGTATACTGTCACACTTAATCTCTAAATTGAGAAGAGTTTTTGAACACTCATCAGGATCACATATTTGCAGTGAGAAAACAGTTGTGTCGCGAGTATCTTTAAAAATTTGCACTAGGTTTACACGCTAACTTTTCTTTTTGGAAAAACTCCCAATTCATAGTGGTTTCAAATTCAGTATAGAAATTAGAGTAATTCAGAATAGAAAGAGTAAGCATTCAGTATCTTAAATAACAATTTCTCTTTTGAAAAAAATTGTTGAAATTATTTGATTAATGTAAAAATTGTTTTCCGTTTATGGGTTAATTACTAGATTTTTCTGTAAAAACTTGCAAGAGAAGTAAATGCACATTTGTGCTCCCTCTTACACTCTTATCAGGAAGACAGGAACAGTCAGGGCACCATGGTCATCAGTTAACCTGATAACCATATATGAAAAGAGGCGTGTGGCCTTGAAAAAGTTATTACTGTTTCGTCTTCTGTACTTATTTTTGTCTCCAATGAAAGATCGAGAATTGTTTGTAATAGTAAACGAAACTTGGTCTTTTATAAAAAATCTGGATCATACTAAGTGTTCAAACACTGATTAATTTTCAGCATTAAGAAAGCAAACGAATTTGTTTATGGTAAATTGTGACCTTTTTCTTTCCTCTTTCTGACTTTTTTCACTTTACAAAATTTTCGTGAACACTAATTGCGATTGAAGCTGTTTGTTCATCGTGCACAATGCCAGAAATGGTTAACTCTACCTTCACAAAACTTAGAATACTCTTCTGGGCCAAATTAATGGCATGCAAATAGAAAAAATAGATAATTAAAATTTTTGATAAATGATGGTGAGGGGAAAGACAGTTTTGTAAGGAGGAATGAAGAGTATTTTAAGTTGGATGCTCAGATAACCTTTTCCTGTACTAGAACACTTTCAGAAAGAAAACTTTGAATTACAGTTATGAAGATTTTCCCAAGTTTGTGCTTACTGTTAATAGATAACGGAATAATAAAGTGGTTCTATGCACAATCTGCATCTTAACCTTAAGCTTTTGTGTATTTAATTCTGATTGTTTATCATTAGCCAATAGAAATAGTTTAAGTATTTAACTATAGGGTGTTTTTTCTCCGCTCTCGGACTAAGAATTCTTGAATTTCTTATTATACTTTCTTGGTATCATCATCTGTCGTTCTGATCAGAAATATTTTAGGGAGACTCAGTTTCAATCCCAAGTTTCATTTTGCTTATCACACTTAATTCCTTTCCTTTTTTTTTAAAGTCATGGATAAGTCTCATTCATAAATTAATAGAGCCACTGGGTTACTGTCAGTTCTGAGAAAAGCAGCAACAAGTGTTTTCCTAATTAAAGAAAATTTAGATTGTCATCTGCTTGATGATAAACTAATAATTGACTATTTACAGGAGATTCTTGAATTGGTTCTGTTGCAGCTGTAAGAGCTAAAATTTTGTCAAGTCTGGCTTACCCTGTCTTCATGTTTATTGCTTACATTAGAAAGTTATTTCCTGCAGTAACATCTAACAGAGAATGATCAAAAAAGTTACATTTCTGTGTAACTTCTCTTGCAGGGTTGTAGAAACGATTAACTCCCTTATTCTTAGTAGTGATGGGAATCCTGCTTGATCTCTTGTTCTTTCTGGGGCAGGCAGTTTTACAAAACTGAAGTTATAAGTTATTGACAGATATTTTATAAAGAAGTTTGTCTAAGTGGAGTACTCATTCCCTAAAAGATGGAAGTGATAGTTGTCTTCATATACTTCAGTATGGTTTAGAAGAAGAGAGAAGCTTCTTTTGTAACATTCCAGATGGCCAAACTTGGACCATGTTGTTGTTGTTCTTGTTATGTACCGTGGAGTTGTTTGCGACTCATAGTGACCCTATGTACAACAGCCCTAAACCCTGCTCTATCCTG
>NW_006399891.1:2559926-2569279 GCF_000299155.1 Elephantulus edwardii | reverse complement strand
CAATCCATCTCATAGAGGGTCTTCCCCTCCTGCGCTGTCCCTCCACCCTCCCAAGCATGATGTCCCTCTCCAAGGACCAGTCCCTCCTTGCAAAGTGTCCAAAGTATGTCAGACGAAGCCCCAGAATCCTAATCCTGATCTCTAAGATAGATGCTGTAATTATCTCATTTTACGTATTGGGAAATTAGAGTTTAGAGATGAACTATGTGCCCAAAGTTCGATAACTAATGTGTGGTTCTCCATTGATTAGATGCTAGGATCTAGGAGAACTCAAAGAACAGATAAAGCAAGAGCCCTTCTCTGTGATTTTTATTGGTTTTTTTTTTACTGTATTTTTTTGTGTGCAGTAGAGCAATTTTCACTCAGACTCTGAACAGAGATGAGCTTTATTGCCACTGCCCTTAAACCCTATTTGAAATGTCCTAGTTCCTCCTTACAAGGTGTAGTCTCCTGGGGTTGAGTGCTTTCCAGATAAGGGATATCTGCTTGTTGGAGTGGGCCTGTCTCACCTAATTAGCCAGGGTTCTGTAACCAACTGGAGCTCTTCTCTCTCACTTAGTGTGAAAGCAGATGCTAATTCAGCCAGGTCCTTCAGCTCTTGGGTAGGCAGGCAGGTGATATGAATATATTTTTGCAGCAAGACAGGACTCCATATTTATAAAGTAATTTTATCAACTCCAGCCAAAAACCAGAGGTGGAGAAGAGCAAATATCCATCAGCAGGTAAGTAAATTAACAAACTGGTAAATGCATATGAGGGGATATAGCTCTGCTATATATTTGTTTAAATACTGACAAATATTAGGGGAAGATTCTTAAAAAACAGGTTGAGAAAGAAGCCAGCACAAAAGGATACTATGTGATTCCATTTGTAGAAATCAGAAGAACACTGGTTGTTTCTAGGTGGTTAGGGGAATTGGGTACAAGGGGAAATGGTACAAGGAAATTGTGGAGTGATTGAAATGTAAAAGATTGCAAAAATTAGTACTTTTATCAAAATTCATTGGGTTGTATATTAAAGTTCTGTACATGACATTGATATGAATTTTGCCTCAACTAAAAAAGGAAATCTAGCAAAAGGAACAATTCAGCATTTACATGTTATGAAGTCTTTGTTTTGTCTGCTTTGTTTTTTTTTTTTGAGAAGTTACATGGAAACTAGTTAGACAATTCCTTTTTTAAAAAAGAAAATTAATAACTTTCCTGGAAAGAAAACAAATTACTGACATCCTGAGTGATAATCGGATATTTTACCTAATCACAATCAACATCAGTCTAGTAATTGTCTTAACTTTTCCCCCTTTTGTGACTCTTTGTCTGCACACTTCAGTCCTGGCACTGAGCTTGTTTGTCTCTCTGTGAGAGGAGTATGGACAATCACAAAGTAGATTTTGTGTGTATGACTACTGAACCTAGATTTTTCCTACTCATGACAGAATCCTAATTTAGTTTCCCATGATGCCTGCCACTGTAGAATGAATGAATACATCCTTGCTAAATTCAAGTGCCTTAAAACTATAAACGGGGAAAGAGGTGGGCAGGGAGAAAAATTACAACAGTGAATGAATTGAGACCCTGAGTCTCTATAAACTTCCATTAACACTTATTGAGATATTTGGTTTTGCATATAGCCTAACCTTTCTATACTTTCCCCTTATCTGTCACACTCTGGGTCTCATGATTTTTTTATCAAGTAGAGACCTAGTTTTGAAAAGAAAGTTTCTTTCACTTTCTTGCTGTGCCAAACGACTAGTAACTGCCTCCTATCTTCCTTTCTCTCCATGGGTTTCCCCACATCCTCCTCTTCCAATCTCTTCTCTCCTTTGCTTCTATTTGCTGTTTTAGGTCTTTTCTCTCTCCCTCAAAAGTCACGTATTTATTCTGAAATATACACCATCAAATTACTCTTGCCCCCAAATGTATACTAACCTCCTGGTTATACCTCCTTGTTAACACCTGGCTCACTGCCTTTGCATGATACCTGTCATCACACTTAATGATTTGTAACATCTTCTTGGATAAACCAAGCATCCATCATCTGAGCTTCTCTTCTGGCCCCCCAGATCACTCCTGTGATCATACTTAAAATTTTTGCATTGCTCTTAATTGTCCATATGAAAACTTTAAAAAAAAAACAAAACAAACCAATACCCAAATGTACAAAATTACTACTCACCACCATCTGCTTATCTTACTTCCCTGTTCCTTAACTAATTTTGGGATCCTTTGAAAAGCTGCCCATTGGCCCTTTGCTCTGTGTATGCCCTTATTTTCCATTGAGCTTGTCCTCATTAATATCCTTACTTTTCTCCTTGCTTAGAGTCCATGGTCATCAGTCTAACTACTCCTTTCTGTACGCTTCACCTCCCTCTTCCTCTGTGGTTGTCACCTGACAGATGTCTAATCCTGTTTAAAGCCAGATCTCTGGTTTTCAGACACCACATCTCCTAACTACCTACATCTGCACCCAAATACTCTGCCCTCCATCTGTTAAAATGTATGACGTGCTTCCCTGTCTTTAAAGGTAGCCCCTCTGCTTGCCTGTTAGACATTGTTCCCCCCATTATCACTTATTCCTGTTCTCTTGCATCTTTAGTCTTTCTGTCTCTTCCCCCCTTTTTAATTTTTTTAAAAATTTTAATGAACATTTACAGAGATTTTGGATTTGCATACATTCATTATTGCATTTTTCTCCCTGCCCACCCCTCCCTCCAGTTCACTCTTCTCTTTAAAAAAATAAAAATTATTTCAGTGCTATAGCATCCCCCCTCCCCCCTGCCCCACGTACACTCCACTGTACAACCTTCATTCTGGACTCTTGTCATAACCATAATACCCAATCATATATCACTTTCAAATAGTTCTCTCCCTCATCTGTTTCAATGCAGTATACATACTTTATCCAATTTTTCTCAGTCTTACTCCAACCTTGATGTATCCCGTTCTACAGTAGTGGCACCATGCAGCACCTGACCTTTTGTGACTGAGATATTTCAGTCGCATAATATCCTTCAAGGTTACCCATTTTGAATAATATTGCATGAGTTCCTTATCATTTTGAATAATATTGCATGAGTTCCTTGTTTTTCAATGCAACATACCACAGCTTCTCTATCCATTCGTTTGTTGATGGGCACTTAGGTTGTTTCCATCTCTTTGCTATTGTGAACAAAGCCACGATAAACATGGGGGTACATAGACTTTCTGTCTCTAATGGGCCATTTGGATTTTTTTTAATCACTCTTTACATAGAACCCTTCTGTTTACCATCCCATTATCTCGCTTCCATATAGGAGCTCATGAGAACTCCATGTATGCATGCAGAGTAGGTTTTCAAAGCAAGTTACCAGTTCTATATTCTGGGACACCTCTCGGTGGCCTCAAACCATCAGCCTTTTAGCTAGGGATAGAGCATAAGTGCCATCCAAGGACTTCATGAGTTGAAGTTGCTTGAACTGCTCACTTAATTTCTGGTTCCCTACTTCATCACTTCCTAAGGTTTCATCCAATCCAAATAGGTACTTAGCTGCACTGTTTTGTTCACCCTCCTCTTAATTTCTTCCATATCTGTGTTGCTAAATTCTTAATGCATTTTACTCCGTCTCTGAGCAGCATGTGGACTCATCTTTACTTTGCCTTTTCTTGCTCTGTATGCTTCAAATTTATGAGTGAATCTGAGAGTTTTTTCCTGCTTTAATTTTCTTCATAGCCCTTTTCATTACTTCATTCTAGTGTACTTATGTTCTTTTTGCTGTTGTTGTTGTTGTTGTTGTTGTTGTTAGCCTTGGAGTTGCCTGTGAGCCCGTGACCCATAGCCACTCGTGAAGCTCTGAAGCCTGCCTTGTCCTGAGTCAGTCTCACTGATTCCGACACACCTAACCCTAAATACTCCAGTTACTATGTAAATTCAGGGTCTTCCTCTCCTGCACTGTTCCTCCACCCTTCCAAGCCTGATGTCCTTCTTCAAGGACCCATCCCTCCTGGTCACATGCCCAAAGTATGTGAAATGGAGCCTTAAAATCCTGGCCTTCAAGGAGAAACTTGATTTCCCCCTCTCCAAGACAGACTCATTTGTTTTCTTAGTATGTTCAAGAATCTTCTTCTCCAGCACCACAGCTTAAAGGCATCAATTCTTCTATTTATTTTGTGTAGCCTATCTTATAATTTTGGTGAAGGCAAAGATTTTCTCTGTATTCTCTGAACACACACTAGAGATCAGTACATTTGAAATGTTCCGTAAATAGGTGGTGACTCAATGAAATAGAGTAAAAAACAATGAAATAGAGTAAAAAATTGTTAAATGTCCTGTTCACTGTTACACAGAGTGGCACCATAGTTATCAGGGGTAGAAAGGGAATAACTGATTTAGTTCTGTCCTCAGGTTCACAGCCTTAACGCTGTGCAGAGCTACTCTGCTCTGCTCTGACGTATTACCTCCTTGGAATAGACTTGATGGCAGCTATCAACAACACTAGCCTCAAGGCGGGAGAGAAGTATGGAGTGAGGAAGAAAAGGGGAATGAGTACTGATGAATTTGCAGATGATTATAAAGAAATTTGAAGGACTTTAGTCTTTCGAATTCTTTGTTTTGGCAAAAGGAAACAAAATAAAGAGCAGGTAAAATTCTTATACTATAGAATCTTAGAAACAAGACTTTTTATTCATCTTTAAGTGCCTGGCATAGTGAAGGCCCTTCAGAAATGTTTGAATAGATGAATGATGATCTTCTTAAAAGAACAATAGAAAGGCAAGAACAAACTATTTCAAAACAAGGCTATAAATTGATTTTAGACATTTCAGTTGTTTTTTTTCCTTTTGGGCCAGAAGTACCAAGTTCTTGTTCAAAGTGATGTTCTCAGTGGAAATTTGGTAGAAAGACATTGATCTTGAATTCAAAAGATTTACATCATTTTTAGCCATTTACTAGCTATGTGGTTTTGGAAAGTTTATACAACAACAATTGAGGAGTTTATTGAGTTTAGCTTTCCTTGAGGGTGTTTGGCATACAGTGTTAGAAGTGCTGTAGCCATTAGCCTCTTCCTTTATCTTAGTAAGATGCTTATTATGCTCACATGCTGCTTGCTAAGTTACATCTTTCCTGGTTACTCTCAGCTGGGATGTCAAATGTCTATTTCCTTCTCTGTGGTATTTATTACTCTTACCTTGTGTAATATTATGTGTGTCTTGTCGCTTCTATCTGAGGTTTGTACATACAGACATACACATATAATGGGTCTTTCTATCAGAGAACAGAGACTTGTGCATTTTTAAAATCAGTCATGGTATTTAATCTGTGCTCTGTAATGGAAGTTCTAGAATGTGGCTTAATTCAGATGTTATTGTACCCTTATGCACTGAGTGCTGTCAGAAAACTAGGATAATTTAAATACTTCATTCATTAAGCTAGTAGCTGAATTTAAAAAGTAGAGGGGAGAAAAGGTAAATATGAAATATTTTCATTTAATAAGCTATTCTTGAAATACAGAGAATTTCTTGTGGTGCAGATGGATAACACTCTTGGCGGAAAACCCAAAAGATTGCAGGTTCAAGTCTTCCCATTAGCACCTTGAATGAGAAACCTGGAAACCTACTTTTAAAAAAAAAAAAATCAACCCTTTTGAAACTATGTGCCAAAGTTCTACTCTGACACACATGAGTGCTTCTGGAGTCAGAGTCAAGTTGATTGTTGTTATAGCTGCCATTAAGTATTACTCATAGCGACCCTGTCAACAAGAGCTCTGAACCCTGCCCTGTCCTGCACTGTCCTCACTATGTTTGATACACTTGAGCCCATTGTTACAGTCACTCTGTCAATCCATCTTGTTAGCACCTGGCTTTTTATTATAACACATCTAGAAAAATTTAAAAATCCTGATGATTCAGTTTATGTTCATGAAGGAAATGCATTCATGTGACACTACTACTCTGAATAAAAACTATTGTTAGCCTTTCCTGGTATTGCCACATTCCTCTAAATGTAATTGTTTATGAGTATAAAGTATGTAAAAATAACCTTAAAGTCATAGTTTTGGGGGACAAAAAAGAAAGGAAAAAAGAAGGTTGACCAGCCTTTGGTTGTTTTATTTTAAAAAATAGTATTAGCGGATGTGAAAAGCACAGGTAATTTTAATTGTTTTAGATGAATAACTTCACTGAATCTTCTCTGGCCTAAAAGAAATGAATGTGATTTGCCTATCTAACAGTGACTAATTTGACCCTTGTAAAATTTTATACTTCCATAACTATCAAGAATAAACTTGAATTTTCCCATACTTTTGGAGCTTATAGTCTCAGTCTCTTGTCTAGTTCTCTTCTAGTTTATTTACTTGTTCATGTAAATAAACAACTTTATGGCTTGGTAGGAATAGTTTCTTAAAGTCAATAAAATAATTCATGTTGTCCTTTGGACTTTAATTGCATAATAAATTTTCCTTTCTGTTTTTATTCCGAGTGTCACATCAAGAAAACTGAACAATTTCTCCTATACAATCTTTAGCTATGCATACATGGTAATTTTTAGTGATGGTTCATCAACAATAGAATTCTCTGATCACTTTGTATTAATGAAATCTAGTTTTTTGTTTAAATTTTATTAGTTTTGTGTGTATGTACCATCAAATTGATCTGACTGGTATAGGAGGAGATTGCCCCTCCTTGTATCTCTGGGATTCTAGTGCAGCTTCTTGCCACAAGGCTACTAGAGCTCCCTAAAATCTCGTTTTGAAGGCCATTTATTATTTTTAAGTCATTCACATGGATATGAAATACCAAGCTAAGATAGCAGTTATTTTAAATGGTTTGTTGGTCTGTGAAGACTTGTGTATTAGTAATTGTTCTGTCTTCTCTACCAGGTGGCTGGCTTGTTTGTTTTGAAATTAGTCATATTTCTGAAATCATCAATTTGAGTAATACATTTGACATCATTTTATGTGTATATATATATATATATTCACTACACCATCATTAGCATTAACTTTGATCATAAGACTCATAGTAGTAAGGTAGGACTATGAAATCATGTTTCCTGTAAACTTGAGTGGGTTGCAGGATATACAATATGTAGTTTTTAATAAAGTTAGAATAGTTATAGGAAATAACCTGCTATCTAGAATCTATATATAATACCATTCTCATTGAATTCTTTGCTTTTGACCCTCACTGGTGACTTCACTTGTCTCCTATTTAAACAAACAAACAAACAAACAAACAAAATTCCTGGATTTACTGTTGTGGTGGTGGTGTTGGTAAGTGCCATGACCCTATGAACGAAAGTCCTGGACACTTGGCATGCATGCATGAAAAAAAATATCCAAACCCATTGTCCTTGATTGACTTACAGCTCAGAACAACCACATCTATAGGATAAAATAAAAGTGTCCTATAGTGTTTCTAAGGCTGAAATCTTTATGGAAGCAAATGACCATGTCTTCTTCCTTAGGGAGGGCCTTATGGGTTCACATTGCTGAGCTTTTGGTTAGCAGCCAAGCACTTAATGAGTCAACTCTTACCCTAAGTCAGTTTGGGTGCATCTTTAGAGTTAAGGCCTAGTGGTTGTCAGAAAGAAAAACCAGTCATATTTTATTAAAGTTTGTAATTCAAAATAACTGACTGACTGTAAACCTACTTTGAGCGTTCTCTTTTCTCCCTCAAATTTCAGTGAAAAATAATGGATTAAGAAAACAGATTGACAAAGTCATTGTAACAGTGGACTCTAGCACAGTGGAGATTGTGAGGATGACACAGGATCAGGCAGGATTTTGATCTGTACGCAGCGTTGCTCTGAGCCAGGATTAGTGGCACCTAAAATGTAAAAGAAGTCATTAACAGAACAGAGCATTAAGGAATTCTTTTTTTGGTAACATTTTATAGTTATGTATGTGAATATTTATAGAGCACACAAGTTTCCCATTTAATAAATTACACACTTATTTTTTTGTGTGTGTATGCCCTTCTTTGTAATTCCTTCATTGGAAAACCATTCTTCCCATTTCCTGTCAAGTTCCCTCTTTCCATCTGTTCTTTCTTACCCTTTCCTGCCTTTTAAACTTTATTTTTTGGAAATACTGCCATTTTGGCCTTGTGCTGTTGGTGTTCTGACAAATAATTTCTTCTAGGGTGCTGCTTTTTACATTTTAGGCCTGTCTGTTGTTTAGCTGGAAGGTGATCCTAGGAATTGGTTCAATTCAAAATTTGAAGGCTGTCCAAAGGCAATGAGGAGTTCTGTCAGACCAGTAGGTTCATTTGTTTTGTGTTTGGTGTCCCCCCCCAGGTTTTCTCCCACTCTGTTTAAGACCTTCTGTTATAATCCTGATCATAATAGTAGCAGTAGCTGGACACCATCTGGTCATCTGGTTCTTCTCGTCTTGGGCTGGAGGAAGCAATGGTTCATTTGGTCCATTAATCCTTTAGACTTACTGTTTTTGTGGATTTGGTTTTCTTTTCTTCTTTTTTTTTCCAGATGAAGAATGTAAAAGGAGCAAGGGTGACTTGGAGATAGCTATATATGACTGCTACTAACTCTACAAGTGGCAACTGCCCCCATCAACCACATCCACAGCACAAAACCAATTCCTATAAAGCCAGACATATCATCTACACTCACCCATCTATTTCTACCAATTCCAGCATCAAGCTTACTGCTCTACTGGGTCTGAAATCTGTTACAATAGCTACACAGAATCACACAGAACCATACTCATGGTCATGAGGTATATTAGCGCAATTAACAGGGATAATTCAGTTTGGCAGCAGGATATAGTCCTTCAGTTCAGACACCTACTTCAGCCTGGTCACAAGCCCTTTAACCTTATAACTTAGGTCAATGTCACAAAGTTCCTTTAGTTCTACCATTTATGGCATCTGCCCTCAGTACTCCTCCATCCTTGGGTAAAGGCCTCTGACTCTATGAGGCAGCAGTCCTGCGTGAGTTAGCTCTTTTCAAAGTTGGTCTCTAGTTCTCTACTGAGATTGTTCTTGCTCTTGGATAGATCTTGGTCTGCCTGGCTTAGGAATTTCTGGCCACAGACTGCTTCCTATTCTTTGTTGATGTTGAGATTCCAAAATTCTGCCTGTGAATCAGCCCAATTTAATAGCAAGACTAGCCAATCCTCTTGTGGATAGACTAGTGTTATGTAGTATTGAATGGGAAACAACTCATAGATGAACCTCTAGTGGGTTTTTGTTTTTTCTTTTAAATTAAATTTCATTAGTTTTAATGAACATTTACAGAGATTTTGGGTTTTCATTCATTCATTGTTGCACTGTTTTCTCCACCCTCATCCCCAGTTCGTTCTTCTCCCCCCGCCCAATGTCTGTTTTAATTGTCCAATTGCCACAGTGCTTGTCAAAGCCAGT
>NW_006399891.1:2538236-2559616 GCF_000299155.1 Elephantulus edwardii | reverse complement strand
TTTATATACTGTCATAAATCTGAAGCCAAGCACCACAATTTTTGAACTTTTAGATAAAACAGGCAGATGTGGTTAAAGTAACTTAATTATATTTTTTTTAATTTAAATTTGTTATTAATTTCAGTGAAAATTTACAGAGTCTTTGGATTTCTATTCATTCATTGTTGTAGATTCTAGTGGGTTTTCAGAGACAGTAAATCACATAGGAGTAGATTGCCCATCTTTCTCCTGTGGAGCAGCTGGTGAATTTGAAACACATATCTTTCTTTTGGCAGCACAATTCCTTACCACTAAGCCAACAGAGCTCACTAGACTTAGGGATAGACTAACACACTTTATTTTTGTGATCCCACCCATCCAAGTGGCAAAGTCAAAGTTAGTGGCTAGGAAAGCCATTTTGAACAATAAACTGTTGACACCATTAGAGAGAACCAGTAGTTGTTTCTTAAATGGCTGCTCCCAAGCTTTTAAGACCTGAGTCAGCACTTCCCAAAGTACCATGTAGAACATTGTGAGCCAGTCTAGTGACTCAGGTACCTCAAAATACTTAATTATAGCTAAGAAGTTTCATACCTTTGACCCATGTCCACTGTACTATGTGCATGGATATATTTTCAACATGTACAAAAACGTATGGAGAAAGATTGCTTGTTAAACTTCCATGAAGAGAGCTCTGGTGGCATAGTGTGTAGAGAGTTGCACTGTAAACCCAAAGGCAGGACTTCTCTAATGGTTTGAACCCACCAGATGCTTCTCAGAAGAAAGCTGAGCAGTCTCTTCTTGTGTGATTTATAGCCTTGGATTCCCACAGGACGGTCAGTCATGAGTAGGAATTGATTGAAAGGCAATGAGAGAAACTTTATGTATGTGTTCAGGAGTTTACTCCCCATACATCATCCCATACCCCTTCAGCTTATCCATATACTTATGTTCCTGCTTCTAAATTATTGTTTGTACTTTTGAGATTATATATGTGACACTGTTTACCATTGTTTTATTTTATTCTTGTGCACTTTCCAGCATTATCCTTTTTCTTAACCATGTTGTGCTGACTTCTCCCCTATTCTTTTTATTCCTTTTCCCTTTACCCCAAATAGTACTACTTTCTAGTTAATGATTTTCACCTCTATCCCCTCCTATCCCTGGCATCCATCAGAGAATCTTTCTATATATAAACCTTTGCTTGGCATTTTGTAGTAATGATCTCATTCAATATTTGCCCTTCTGTAATGGACTTACTCCAGGTTCACCCATATTTTGAAGTATTTCATAGACCTATATGGGTGTCTTGTCTTTTCGCCTGCCTTCTGCCCTTTCTAAGCATTCCGCGACCGAGTTTCGCGCAGCCTTGGGGTCCTCCGCTGTTACCTTTATGGGCCGGGGTTTAGACCTACTGTTATTCTTCAACCTTGTGCAATATCCCATTGTGTGTATATGCCACAATTTATCCATTCTTCTTTTAATGGGCATTTAAGGTGATTCTATCTTTTCCTTATTGTGAATAGTCCTGCATTAAGCACAGATGTCTTTATATAGACCCATGTTTTTGTAACAGAACTCTTATTTCTGTAGAATGTACATGCACTAGTGGAATTGTTAGATCAAGTAGTAGCTTGTAGTAGCTCTGTTTTTAACTTTGTAAGGAAATGCCATGCAATTTTTCACCATGGCTATGCCATTTTACAGTCATAGCAGCAATATGTGAACCCACACCAACATTTGTTTTTTCTGGTTTGGTGGGGGTTTTGTTGTTTGAAAAAAAATCATGGCTGCTATTGCTGGAAGACAGTCTGGCAGCACTGTGGTTTAAAGAATTTTACAGCTAACTGTTCAGAAGTTTGACTCCACCAGAAGAGAAAGACAAGGAATGTGCCCTCATAAAGATTACAGCCTCAGACATTTTAAGGGACAGGCCTACTCTGTCCTAAGAGTCATTAAGAGTTAGAATTGACTCATGCACTCCCAAGTTTATTGTAGCTTTGTTTGCAATAGCAAAGAGCAACATACAGACACGACGGAAACTGGCTCCTCACATTTATTAAGAAGAGCTTCTGATGACAAGGAAGTAGCAGGCAGGTTCAGACATTATAAATAAGCAAAACAAAAACAAACCAGATGAATACCCCCCAGAGATAGTCAGAGAAGAAATATATTGGTGTGAAGTTAATGAACGGCTACTAAAGACATTACAAATGATGGAGGAAAGAGTTGAAACCGTAAATAAAGAGGTACAAGAATTTAAAAAATCATCACAAGACAGCATACAACCAGCACAGTACCAGAAACAACAGAAATGCGATCTAGAGTATCAAGACCAAAATGGCAAAACTTTTCAGCATACTAAATAAAGGGACATAAAAGCAGAATAGAGGAGATGGAACAGAGAATTAGTGAGCTAGAAGACAAGTTCACAAGTGTGAACTTACCAGAAGAAAAAACAAAGAAAGATAATGAAGTAAGCATTAGAATCATGAGGGATAACATCAAACGGGCAACATATATGTGATTGGAATTCCTGAACAGGCGGGTGAAGGGTAGGAAGCACTGAGAAAATTATGGAACAGATACTGGAAGAAAACTTCCCAGATTGTCATGAAAAATGATGAAATCTATATTTAAGAAGCTTAGCAAACTCTAAACCAACTAAACCTAAAAAAAAAAAATATCAATAGATATAGTCACATTCTCCAAAATACAAGTTAAGGACACAATGAATCACTTACAAAGGAGACACAATTGGATTAAGCTCGGACTTCTCAACAGAACTCTATGTGAGCAAGAAGACAGTTGTTGTTGTTATGTGCCATCGAGTCGTTTGCGACTCATAGTGACCCTGTGTACAAGAACCCTAAACGCCATTCTATCCTGTACCAACCTCGCTGTCTCAAACACATTCATTCCCACCACTCCACTCACAGAATCGATCCATCTCATCGAGGGTCTTCCTCTCATGCTCTGTTCCTCCACTCTCCTAAACATGATGTCCCTCTCCAAGGACCAGTCCCTCCTTGCAACATGCCCAAAATATGTCAGGCGAAGCTTCAGAATCCTTGACTCCAGGGAAGAGTTGGCTTCACCCTCTCCAGGACAAACCCGTTTGTTCTCCTAGTAGTCCATGGTATATTCAACACTCTTCTCCAGCACCACAACTCAAAGGCATCAATTCTCTTTCTGTCATCCCTATTCACTGTCCAACTCTGATGCATAGGACGTTAATTGCAAAGACGATAGCCTGGATCAGGCAGAAGGCTGAAAGAAAAGAATAGCTGAAGATTCTGTACCCAGCAAAACTGTTGATCAAATATGAAGGTGAAATTAGGTCTTTTGCAGAAAAGCAGATACTTAAGGAATTTATGAAAACAGGGCTAATTCTACAAGAACTACTAAAATAAATATTCACAGAGAGACAGCAAAGGAAACTAGATGGAACAAAGTAATTAGCAACAACAGAAAAAGGAACACAGCAAAAAGGCAATTATAAAACCTGGCCTGTATTCAATAATCATAATGTGAATGGCTTAAATGTACTGATTAAGAGAAAAAGAGTAGGAGAATGGATAAAAAGAAACAAAGCCCATCAATACATTGCCTACAAGCGACACATCTAAGAAATGAGAAAAAGGACTAAAAATAAAATTCTGGAAAACTATATACCAAGCAGATGACACCCACAAAAGACCAGGAGTGACAATACTAATCTCTGATTATTTTATCAGAAGTCTATTTTGACTTCAGTATAAAAATAATTGTGAAAAAATGAGAAAGGGCACTATATAATGATTAAAGCACAATAGATCAAGAAGACATAATCTTGGTTAGCATCTCTGCTTCAAATGTTAAGACCTGCAAAATACATAAAATCGTGGTGAACAGATTTGATGAAAGAAATAGCACTACAATAGTCGTAGGAGACATTACCACAGTACTCTCAGCAAACAACAGGTCAACTAGAAAGAAACTCAACAAAGATGCAGAAGAACTAAACTATGCAATTAGCCAGCTAGAACTCATAGGTGAATTTAGGGTAGTTCACCCAACTGAGACTCAATTTACATTCTTCTCAAGTGCACATGGTACATTCTTGAGAATTGCGCATTTATTAGGACCAAAGCAAGTCTCAACAAATTAAAAAAATCATTGAAATAATATACAGTACATAACAACACAACAACTTATTAATTAGCCTGTGATATCTATTGATTACCTAAAATTTGACCAATGCAATCAAGGAAATGAATTTTAATTCAAGTTAAACAATCATGAATAACTGTTGTTCTTTTTTGCCTGGAGTTGGAATGGACTCATAGCTGACCCTGTAGCAGGTTTTCAGAGGTAGTTAATTGCATGGGAAGATTTTGCCCATTCTTCTCCCCTGGAGCAGTTGGTTTATTAGAACCATGTACCATTGGGATTGCAGCACAGCATCTTACCACTTGGTCACCCAAATTCCCTGTGTGGCTGGTAGGCACCATATCAGGTGGTAGTGTTTTTAAATGCTGTGGAGTTGACTGTGGCTCATAGCAACCCTGGGAACAAACGTTCTGAACCTTGATTTAGCTTGAGCTACTCTGTCTTTGACACACCTGACCCCATTGCCACAGTCACTGTGTCAATCCGTCTCATCCAGAGTCTTCTCCTGTACTGTCCATCCACCCTTCCAAGCATGATGTCCTTTTCCTAGGACTGGACCCTCCTGGTCACATCCCCAAAGTATGTGAGATGGAGCTTTACAATATTTGCCTTCAAAGAGCAATATGGTTTCACCCTCTCCAGGACAGACCTGTTTGTTTTCTTGGTAGTCCATGGTAGGTTCAGTGCTTTTCCTCAGCACCACAACTAAAAGACATCAATTCTTCTGTCATCCTTAGTCATTTTACAGTGCACAGATACATACATAGCAAGTAATTGAGAAGACCATGGCCTGGATAATGTACACCTTAGTCTCTCAACTAACATCATTGATCCTTAGCACCTGGAGAGGTCCCTGACAGCAGATTTTCTCAGTGCAGTTCATCTTTTGATTTCTTGACTGCTAGTACCCGGAGTGTTGATTGTGGAACAAACGAACCAAGCAGGAATTGTTAACAATTTCAATTTCTTCTCCATCTAGCATGGTGCTGCCAGTTGGCCCACTAATGAGAATCTGTTTTCTTGATGTTGAGCTTCAATCCATATTGAAATCCTTGACCTTCTGCAACAAGTGCCTCAGGTCCTCTTCAGTTTCAGCAAGATAAGATTGTAACATCTGTATAATGCAGGTTGTTGATGAGTCTTCCTCCAATCCTGATGCCACATTCTCCTCGTAAAGTCTAGCATTCTGAATGATCTGATCCACATGCAGATTGAAAGATAAGGAGACAGAACACATCTTTGACATACTTCTTTTTTTATTTTGAACCATGCAGTCTTTCCTTAGCAGTAATAGACCATGGCCTCTTCTCAGCCCAGCTTATATTTTTACCAGTTCTCTGTTGCTGTAATGTTCCATTTGTTTTTGGTTAATCTTCAGCAGGATTTTCCTTGTGTGTGATGTTAGTGATACTGTTCAATAATTTTCACACTGTTAGATCACCTCTGAAAAAAAAGAAAAGGGAATAAATATGGATCCCTCTCAGTCACTTGGCCAGATAGCTGCTTCCAGATTTCTTAATTTAACCAGGTGAGAACGTCCAGTGCTGCTTCTATTTGTTGAAATTTGTCAGTATTTTAGTATTCCATCAATTCCTGGGGCCTTATTTTTTCCAGTTTCTTCATAACTCTTGCTCCTTGATCATTTGTTATTTCATAATATTCTTCTGTGTCACTAATTCCTTTTGGTACAGTGACTCTGTGTTCCCCTTCCATATTTTCGTACTTCCTGGATCTTCAATATTCTGCCCATAGCATCTTTAAATATTGTAGCTCGGTGCTTGAATTTGAACTTTAGTTCCTTCATCTTAAAAATGCTGAACAAGTTCATCACTTTTGATTTTCTAACTCCAGTGCTTTGCACATTTTGTTCTAATATTTTGTTTTGTCTCCCTTAGCTGCCCTTTGAGATTTTTCTCTTCAGCTCTTTAACTTTATTTTCTTCCTTTTGTTTTGGCTTCTTGGTGCTCTAGTGCAATATTCATAGTTTCTTCTGACATTAATTTCAGTCTTGTCTTCTTCCTGTTTCTTACTAGTGACCTTTTGCATTCTTTATCGATGATATTCTTGATATCATTCCACAGCTCATCTGGTCTTTGTTCATCAGTGTTCAAGGCTTTAACCTTTTCTTGAGTGGTTTTTAAATTCAGGTCCGTGGTGATTTTTTTTCATTTTCTTTAGCTTCAGTTTGAACTTGTACATGGGTAGTTCAACAGTCAGCACCTGGTCTAGTTTTCACAGCTGATATTGAACTTCTCCAATGATTCTTTACCAAGTTATAATCAGTCTAAGCCCTCTGTATTCCATCAGGTGAGGTGTGTGTGTATAATTACCATATGTGTCAGTGTAAATATCAGCAGACTACTAAGAGACGCTACTGTTCAGAGGGTTTTCAGACACATACTATTTAAGAAGTAGATGGCATAATGTATACTGCATTGAAACAGATGAGGGAGAAAACTGTTTAAAAGGGATATGTGATTAGGTATTTTTGTCATAACAGGAGTCTAGAGCGAAGGCTGCATAGTGGAGTGGACCTGGGGGGAGGGATTGTAAAACAATGAAAGAATTTTTCTTTTACTTTTCCAAGAGGGTAGTGTACTAGGGGGGAGGGTTGGGAAGGGAGAAAAGTGCAACAATGAATGAATAGAAATCCAAAGTCTCTGTAAATTTTCATTGAAATTAATAATAAATTTAAAAAAATAGTAAAAAAAAAAAAAAGAAGTAGATGGCAAATCCTGCTTCGTAGGCTGTCTTAATCTGGGACAGCTTAAATCTGTCCACCATGGGTGACCTTTATAGCATTGGACACATCAGTGGCATAGCTTTCTTCATCACAGCAACCTACAAGTTACAGTAATTCCCCCGATATAGCAAACTGACACTTTAGTACTATACTTCTCTGATAGCAAATCAGGCATATGAATATCATTTTACCAGCTCTAGTGGAAGTCTGCATATATTTGGCAGCACATGCTCTTGGGAGTCTTTTCTGACTGTGATTCATGGCTTGCATGCTGAGATAACGTCCCACATGTGTTTATTAAGGACACAGGGATGTCTCAGCTGAATCCTTGTGGCTTGTGCTTAACACAGCCAATGGTTAATCAAAAAAGCCTACCTTCTGGGACCCAGATTCTTTAAATAAAAGACTCTCAGTCCCCAAGCAACTGTCAATAAAAAAATTTCCTAATTTGAATATGAAAGATATGAAAAATGCATGTTGGAAAACTAAAAGTAGTGAAAAATTAAATAGAGCACATGAACATTAATATCTAGGCATTAGTGAGATAAGATGAACTAGCTTTGGCCACTTTGAATCAGATAATCACTTGGCATACTAGGCTGGGAATGAAAAACAGAAGAATGGTGTTACATTGATAGTCAAAAGGTCATTTTCAAGTTGTATCCTGAAGCAGCCAGAGTCCTTCTTGGAGGCAAAGATGTTGACGCTTCATCTCACATACTCGGGCATGTTGCTAGGAGAAGCTATTCCTTGGAAAGGGACGTCATGTTTGGACAGCTAGAGGTTAAGTGAAAGAGAGGAAGACCCTTACCCAAGTAGATTGACTCAGTTACCGCTGCAGTGATCTCTAGAATGTCAGTAAGTGTCAGAATGGCAAAGAATAGGAACAGGGTTCAGATCTGTTGTTCATAGGATCACTATAGGTCATACTCGACAGTGCCTAACAACAACAACAAAGAAACTCTAAACTCATTCTACCCACTATCCATTGCTGTATTGTTGGAACTAATTCATAGCTGACCCTCCAGGTTTTCTGAGATTATAAATTGCATGGGATGAGAGTGCTCATTTTTCTCCCATGGAATAGCTGGTGGATTGTAACTGCCAGAGAGGCGCCAACTTTGGGTTAGCAGAACAACTCCCTAATGAATAAACTCTCTACTTCTAAACTCTCTAGGAAATCCAAAACTATGAGATGGACCAGTCTGTAAACCACATTGTCCACTTACTGTTAATAGAGACAATATAGAAGATTGTTTTTAAAAAGAGCTTTTCTTGTTCAGTATATATACAAAGCAAAGCATAACACCAATTCAACTCTGTCTACATACACAGTTCGGTGGCATAGAGTACATTCATTGAGTTGTGCAACAATTCAGAAGAGAATGTTTGAAAAGTATAATTGAAATCTTTATACAGGCCTTCGAATGCATTCCAGCCAGTTCAGTCATGCGATTTCAGTGAAATCAGAACAGACTTGAATTTGTAAAATGTGGGTGTAATGGAACGATAACCATATCTGAAAAATCTCAGGTCCAGGCCCTGGAATGGGAGGCTCAGCAGAGGAATAGTAAACCCTTTCAAGAGTCTAATGTTGGAGATTGGATTATTGCCAAGACTCTAGAGAGCAACATATATTAAAGAAGGTGCAATCAGCTACCATCTTTGAGTGTGAAAGCTGTTTCTGACTCTCCAAGCCATGAGATTTGGTTACTATGCAACACTAGTCACTGCCCTCATTTAAGAAAAAAGATTATATTTCTAGCAGGAGAACGACTCGCAGATTTTCCCATTTTTTTTTTCTGTGATATAGCAAATTTTGCAGATTTGTGTTTGCTGTGGTTTCATATCATCAACCATGATCGAGCCAGGCAGATGTGGCTTAGTCTTACTTTAATGATAGAAGAAATTATAAATGAAGACAACCCAAACCCACTGCAGCCACATCAGTTGTGACTCGTAGCTACTCTTTGTTGTTGTTGTTGTTAGGTGTTGCCATGTCAACTGCAACTCATAGTGACCTTGTCTCTGAAGAGCAGATCTGAACCTTGCCCTCTCCTGCACCATCTGCACCAGCTTTGATATGCTCGAGTCCATTGCCACAATCACTATCCATCTTGTTGAGTCTCTCTTTCTCTGACTTTCTACCTTTCTCAACTGGATGTCTTTTTCCAAGGACTGGCCCTTCTTGACAGCATGTCCAAAGAATATGAGACAGAGCTTCACATTCCTTAGTTGTATAACTAACCACTTCCAGGGGTTTCTAATACTGTGATCTTTACAGAAGCAGACTGACATCATTTTGTTGTAGAGTGCTGCTGAATTTGAACCAGTAATCTTTTTTCTTTTTAAAAACATTTTATATTGGCTTGATTACAAAGTTCGTATACATTGTCTTTCACACTGTTCATTCCCATTATGTTTCATATAATCATTCCCATTCATTATATTTTATAGAATTAGTCAACATTTTATTATGTCCACCATTGCCCTGACTTTCCAGATCCCCGCTGGCGCTGTCCCATTTCCTTTCACCACCCCTTCCTTCCTCCACACATCAAATTGTGCAACCCTATGATTTTCCCTCTGCTCATTCTCACCCCTCTGCTCCTCCATTTCCCTCCTTGGTTCCTCATATACATTTTACTAGCTATCTTTCTTTTTCTGCAGTAATGGCCTTCTACACTGTTTGGCCTTACAAGTGAGTTATTTCACTCAGCATAATGCTCTCTAGTCCCTCCCAAGTTATGTAGTAATTTTCAAAGTCATTGCTCCTGAGTGCTGCATAGTATTCCATTGTGTGAATGTATGACAGTTTTTCAGTCCTTTAAATTGTAATTGGACATTTGGGCTGTTTCCATGTTCTTGTGATTGTAAGTAACACTGCTATGAACATTTGTGTACAGATCTAATTTTTGTCTCAGTTCTAATTTTCTTGGGGTATATTCCAAGCAGTGGAACAGCTGGATCATATGGAATTTCTATGTTCAGCTATTTGAGGAAACACCAAACTGCCTTTCTGAGTGATTGTATCATTATACAGTCCCACCAACAGTGTATAAGAGATTCTATTCCTCTGCATCCTAACATTTATTGCTTGTTGTCTGTTAAATTTTGCCACTGCTACTAACGCAAAATGGTATCTCATTATGGTTTTGGTTTGCATCTCTCTTATTGCCAGTGATTTTGAGCATTTCTTCATGTGTCTGTTGGCCTTCTGAATGTCTTCCTCAGTGAAAAGTCTTATCATGTCTTTTGCTTGTTTTGTAATTGTGTTATCAGTCTTTTTCTTGTGAAGGCCCTATAAGATTCTGTAAACATTTGTTATGAGACTCTTGTCTAAGATGGTATTACCAAATAATTTTTCCCAGTCCATAGGTTTTCTTTTCACCTTGTTGGGAATTATTTTGATGAGCAGAGTTTAATCTTTAGAAAGTCCCACTCGTCAATTTTATCCTCTCCTAGTTGTATATTTCTGGCAGTATTTGTCAGCCTTGTTATACCATGGGCTAGGCCTTCTATGTTTGGTCCCACTTTGTCTCTTATGATCTTTATGGTTTGGGGCTTTATTCCTAGATCCCTAATCCACCTTGAGTTGAATTTTGTATATGGTAAGAGGTGTGCATCTTGCTTCAGCTTTCTACAGGTAGTACGTAGTCCAGTTTTGCCAGCATCATTTGTTGAAGAAGTTATTTTCCTGTTTGATAAGTTCTGTTTCCTTGTCTGATATCAGTTGAACATGGACTAATTTCTGGGTTCTAGATTCTGTTCCATTAATCTGTGTGCCTGTCATTGTACCAGTGCCATGGTGTTTTGGTTATTACAGCTGTGCAATAGTAAGCTTTGAGGTCAGGGAGTGCTATGCATCCCACTTCATTCTTGTTTTTCAGAAGTGCTTTGTTTATTCAAGGTCTCTTTCCTCTCCAAATAAACTTGTCAACTGCCTTTTCTCTTTCTTTTAAAAATAATTTGATATCTATACTGGGATTGTGTTAAAAATGTAGATTGCTTTTGGTAGGATTGTCATTGTCACTATATTGAGTCTTCCTATCCATGAACAGAGAACATTTTCCCATTTATTTTGGTCTTTTATTGCTTCTTGTAGAAGTGTTTTGTAGTTTTTCTTTGTGAAGATCTTTTGCATATCTAGTTAGGTTTGTTCCTAAGTATCTCAGTTTGTGGTTGGCTATTGTAAATGTACTTGATGGCATATAACAATAGCAACATTATAAATGTGAGTCAGTAATCTTTTGATTAATGGTCAAGCATTTCACTGTGCCACCAGAATTCTTTAAACAAATATTGGTGACTCTTGTTAAAATTATCTGAAGTGTAACCATTGGTCTGAGACCAGAAGAAATATGTGGTCTCTGAGTATCAATGCTAACAACTCTGAAAGGGATCACTTTTAGCAAGTTCTGGGAGATAAGTATGGAACAAAATTCAAAATCACACTAATGGCCAGGCTTACTTGTCTGTTGGAAACTGGTGAAACATCTGAGCCCTTAGCCACCTTTTGATGTTAGAACTGAGCTCAAATATGTGGTACAACTTGCAGCCAATCTATCAGGTGAGCAGTAATACCTGGTTGCTACTCAGTCTTTAGCACAGTCAGGTTCACAAAAGTGGCATTTGCTCAGTGACAAAGCTCAGAAGGTGGGAAATGAAAGGATGGAAGAGGGAATGAAAGCAAGAACCACAGAGAGTGGAAAAGAGTTATGATACAATGTGGAGATGTGCCAGTGAGTGATCAGAATACCACTCTGCTCTGTAAACATCCACTTAAATCACAATAAAAAAGGTTTTTTAAAAAATAAAAGCTCATGAAAATTCTTTGAAAAATTATAGCTATCATTACCAAATATTAAATAAAGGGTTTGATGTTATTAAATACCATTGAGTCAACTCCAACTCACAGTCTGTGACAGACTACATTGTGCTTAATCTTGCACACCATTCCCACAGTCTCTGCTGTGCTTTTTAAGCCCGTTGCTGCAGTCTCTGTGTCAGGCCATTTTGTTGAGTCTGTCCATTTTTGCTGATGCTCAGCTTTTTTAAGATGGTATGCTTTCTTAAGGACTGGTCCCTCCTGATAACATGTTGTGAGCCAGGCTCACCATCATTTCTCTGAGAAACACCCTGGCTGTACTTCTTTCAAGACTATGGGTTTGTTCTTTTGGAAGTACCTGGGATATTCAATACTCTTCGCTGACACTACCATTCAAAGGCACCAGTTCTTTTTTGGTTATCCAGATTCATTGTCCAATTCTCATATTCATATGAAGCATTTGAAGATACCATAATTGAGCCAGGTCTTTAAACTTTAGTCTTTAAACTGATATCTTTGTTCTTTCTTACTTTTAAGAGGTTCGTGACAACAGATTTTCCCAGTGTAAAACGTCTTTTGATTTCTTGACTGCTACTTCTTTGAGTTTTGATTTTTAATCTAAGTGAGATGAAATAATTGGCATATTGTTGCTATTAGGTGCCCTCGAGTTGACTACAGCTGATAGCTGCTGTATGAGCAATAGTCAAAACCTTACTTACCGTATCCTGCTCCATCCTCATGATCTCCAGTAGGCTCAAACCTATTCTTACAACTACTGTGTCAGTCTCATTGAAGGTCTTCCTCTCTTTCACCACGCTCTCTACCTTGCCCAGGATGATGACATTTACCAACGATTAGCCCTTCCTGACAACATGCCCACAGTATGTGAGATAAAGTGTTGCCCTTCTTGCCTCTAAGGAGTGTCCTGGGTGCCCTTCTTTTGGCAGTCCAAGGGATATCATCCAGTACTCTTCTCACATTACAATTCAAAGCCATCAGGTTTTCCCTGGTGCTCCCTTGTTCATCATCCAGCTTTCAAATATAAGTTGAAAATACCAAAGTCTCTGTAAATTTTCATTGACGTTAATAAAAAAAAAAAAAAAGAAGAAGAAAATACCATGTGGCTTGAATCAGGGCCTTAGTCTTTAAACTGATATCCTTGCTCTTCAGCACTTTTAAAAGGTCCTTCACAACTGATTTTTATTTTTATTTTATTTTATTATTTTGTGTGTGTGTGTGTGCCGTCAAATCAGATCTGACTGGTACAGGAGGAGATTGCCCCCCCTTCTCTGGCAGAGCATCTGGTGGATTCGAACCGCATATCTCTGGGATTGCAGTGCAGCTTCTTGCCACAAGGCCACCAGAGCTCCCCACAACTGATTTTTCTAATTGTTTTATTTATTTACCACTTTTACCCTGGGTGTTGATTGTGGATCCAAGTGAAATGAAATCCTTGACAACTTCATTAGTTCATTGAGGAGGAATTTTTGTTCTTTTGATGATGATACATAATCTATATGATCTTCTTCAGCAAGTACTTTAAGCCTTCTTTTTCATCAGCAACATTGTGTCATCTGCATAATGCAAGTTGTTGATAAGTCTTCTTCCAATCCTGATGCCACATATTTTTGTCATATACTTCAGCATCTCCAATAATTTGTTCTTCATATAGATTGAATGTTATTATTGTCATCAAGTCAGAACTGAGCCATTGCTATTTGCAAAGGCAGTAAATCATGAAAGAAGAGATTGCCCATCTGATTTGAACCTCATATGTGTGTGTTGACAGCACAATTCCTTACCACCCAGAACTCCCAGATTGAATAAATATGGAGAAAGTATACAACCCTATTGTGTACCTTCCTGATTGATTTGTTATTATTCCCACCATCAAATGTATTTGCATAGTCAATAAAACACCAGCAAACATCTTTCTGATATTCTCATCTGACAACAGCAATGGTATCTCTCCTTCCAAGACCTCTTCTGAATCTGGCTTGAATTTCTGTCAGTTTCTTGTTGATGAACTGCTCCAGCCATTTTTTAATAATCTTCAGCAAGATTTGGTTTTTATGTGATATTGATGTTATTGTTCAGTAATGTCTACATTCTTTTGGGTCACCTCTTTTTTTGAAATGGGAACCAGTACAGGTCTCTTTGAATCAGTTGGTCAGGTAGCTTGCTTCTAAATTTCTTGTCATAGACTAGTGAATACATCCACAACTACATCTCTTTGTTGAAACACATCAGTTGGTATTCCATCGATTCCCAGGGACTTATTTTTTGCAAATGTTTTCAGACCAGCTTGAATTTCTTTTCTGTGTTTCCATTTGTTGTTGATCATATGCTCCTTCCTAAAATAATTCAGTGTCCACCAAATTTGGGGCAGGGGGCACGATGACTCTTTGTATTCCTTCCATCTTCTTTTGATGCTACCTACATTTGTGTTTTAAGGAAAAATGAACAATAATTAATATTAGCAATTATGTCCTAACCAAATTTAACATACTTTGGGGGCAACATAATTCTTTCTGTAACAGTATTGATCTCTGTCCATTATCAAATCCAGATGTTATTAAATGCTATTGAGTTGCAACTGACTCGTAGCTGACCCTCCAAAGGGTTTTCCGAGACTGAAAATCGCGCAGGAGATCGTCCTCCTTTCTCCTGTGGAACAGTTGATATAGTCTAAACACCTGTCTTTGGATTGGCAGGTTAATTCATTACCACTAAGCCACCAGAATGCCCTGTTAAGTCACATATATTTCAGGAAGGGCCGGAATGCAGTGTGAATATCTGCACTGAACTCTCTCTTGGTTTTGCCTGTGGATAAACACCATTTCCTGTTCAAATATGTGAATGGTAGAGCTAAAAGAAGGATAGAGAGGAAAGAAGTTACATTTATTGTTTTAAATTAAGACTGTTTATCACTTTAGACTTTGGCTTAAAACCTTTTGAGCACTTAAGCCATTTCTATTGTGTGGCAAATAGAAATCCATTATTTCCATCTTTGTCACTTTGAGTTGTCACTGAAAGAAATGATGATGCTTTTGATGCTATATAGACAGTCAGTCATTCAGTCCTGCATTTATGCCAACTAACTGTCCACAATCCAAATCTTCCAGTGTGAAGAAACCAGCCAGTTAATCTTTTAGCTATCATTGCAGTATGAACAGTATACTGCTTCCCCCTCAGCTCACTTCATGTTCTTTTCTTTTGTCCATCCAACTGAATTGTAAACACTCTGAGAAACAGACACTGCTTCATAATCTACTGAATCCTTGAGATGCCTAGGATCATGCTGAGTCAGTCCCTACTCATTCTTCATTGAAGTGTTCCTGTAGACAGTACAGAGATAGTCATGATCCGTGCTGTACTCAGTAATGTCCTGTAGTGTACTTCATAGGCTGGTATGTTGGAAGGAGTCCTAAGAGTGGAGTCAGTGTAAAACTAGCTGACTTCTGGTGTGACCACTGAGTCACTGTTTATATAACTTTACCTTAGGTTTTATCAGTGCTTTGTGAATTAGAATAATAATAAGTAACAATACTACTTTCTTCTTATCACACAAGGAAGTGTGAAAATAAAATGAGAATAATTACAGGGAACAAAATCTATTTAAAATGTTTTACACTATTTAAATTAAACATGTAATATTTTGTTAAAGGTGATTTGTAGCTTTCATTTTCGAATATACCAGCATTTTATCCTCTAGTTTTTTATATTCATGTGAATTTTCAAAACATGTGATACTTTTTTAAGAATGAGAAAATGTACACATACATAAGTTGAGTCGATCACATGAAAAGCTGACCTTTTAACTAAACTGATCACAGCACTAACTTAATTATTTCCTCATGTGACTGGACTCCTGAATTTATTTTTAGTGCAAATAAGTTGTTATAGTGTATTAAGATGGCCTGAAGAAAGTCACATGTTTGGAAAACGCTGTATCATTTGAATATAGTAGTTTTCTTCATACATTTCACCTTAGAAAACTTAAATCAGGAATTTGTATGAAAAGAATCATTTGGTTTGTGTGCAGTAGCAGTTGTTACACTTGAAAAAGTTAAATCCATAAACTCCTAGAATATGTAATTAGGAAGAAATGGATATAATTTTTCTTTCTGTTTTAATACTTATTAAACCATGATTGGTCAGTAGTTTGTCTTTTTTAAGATCACTAACTTGGGGCATACCATACCGGTTAGACCGGGTCTTGCACTGTGGCTAACATTTAATGAGTACTTGTGAAAGCATGTGTGTGGCCTCATGATACTACACAATTGCTGCCTGCAAAGGGCTTTTTGCATTCCAATTTAATTGTACATTTGTTGGCCCATATTGCTCACCTCTTGCTATTGTTAGGTGTCATGGGGTCACTCTTGATTCCTGTGGACACATGAACAGATAAATGTCAGGAGGTCACTCTTGATTCCTATGAATAAATGTGCCATCCCCCAGTCACTACTGTTGTTTTTTTGGGTTGTTTTTTTTTTTATTACTTGCTGTGTGCTGTTGAATCAGATCCGACTGGCACAGGAGGACATTGCCCCTCCTTCTCCAGCATAGTATCTGGTGGATTCAAACTGCGGGCCTTTGGGACTGCAGCGCAACTTCTTGCCACTAGGCCACCAGAGCTCAGTCACTACTGTTTGAGGCGATTTTTGCAGGTACTGTCAAGCCATCTTACTGAACATGGTCTTATCTTTTTCATTGACCTTGTACTTTATGAACTCAATGTCTTTTTCCAGGTGTTGTTTTGTATCATCAAGTTAGAACTGACTCATAGTTGACTCTCCAAGGGCTTTTCAGAGGCTGTAAATCACACAGGAGAAGGTTGCCTGTCTTTCTCCAGTGGAGCAACTGGTGAATTCAAACTGCTTGCTTTTAAGTTGGCAATCTACCTCCTTACTCACTAGGCCACCAGAGTTCTCTTTTCTAGTATTAGATCCTCCTTATACAAAGTACATGAGATGGTTTCATCAACTTGTTTTTTAAGAAGTGTTCTATCAGTACTTCTTTCAAGGCAAATTTATTCATTCTTTTGGCAGACCATGGTCTATCTAATATTCTGTACAACACCATAATTCTTTTCAGTCTTCCTTATTCAGTTGTCTAGCGTGGTTTTTTTTGTTTTGTTTTTTTTTAAGTGTGTATGCCAGGGATGTATCCTGTCTCCATACCTTTTCTTTTTCTTTTTTTTATTAAATTTTATTAATTTTAATGAACATTTACGGAGATTTGGGGTTTTCATTCATTCGTTGTTGCACTATTTTCTCTACCCTCCTCTCCAGTTCGTTCTTCTTCAGTTGTCTAGCTTTTATGTGCATGTGAAACAATTGATTATGTTTTTGGTCAGGCAGTCCTTCATATCTAAGGGGATGTACTTGCTTTTTAACACTTTAAAGAGATCTCCCAGTAGATTTGCCCAATGCAGTATGTCACTTTTTTGCTGCTTTCATGGCTATTGCTTATAGATCCAAGCAAAATGAAATCCTTGACAGCTTTAATCTTTTCTCCGTTTCATGAATGCAGCCTATTTGTCCAGTTGTGAGGACTTCTGCCTGCTTTAGATTGATATAAGGAGTCCTAGTGACACAGTCTATAGAGAATTTGCTGCTAACCCAGAAAGCCACACTTCTTTCAGTTTTTGTGCCTTTTTAAAAAGTAATGTGTAATCTTTTCATGTTATTAACCAAACTAAGCTTCTTGTTTTTGTTATGGAATCAAGTACAACTCATAGCGACTCTGTGGACAGCAGACTTGCCCTATCCTGACATCATCAGTCTCTACCACACCAGAGCCCATTGCTGAAGTCACCATGTTAGGGATCTTCTTCTCCTTCGCTGACCCTCCACTTTTTCAAGTATGCTATCCTACTCCAAGGAATAGCCTTGCCTAGCTATGTTACATACCCAGAGTATGAAAGACGAAGCTCCACTATCTGCTTCCAAGGAGCACTCACGCTGCACTTTTCTAAGACGTATCTTTTAGCAGTCCATGGTATCGTTAACATTCTAAAATCACAACTCGGAGGAATCAATTCTTCTTCTGTCATCCTTATTAATGATGAAGCTTTCTCATATATAGCAAGTGACTGAGAAGACCATGGCTTTAATCAGGGCACCTTAGTCTTCAAACTGACATCATTGCTCCTCAGTACTCTGGAAATGACCCTGACAGCATACTTGCCTAATGCTATGTGTCTTCTGATTTCCTGATTGCTGATACCAAGGATGTTACTTGTTGATCCAAGCAAGACAAAATCATTGACAGCTTCAATTTTTTCCTCCATCTATTATAATGTTGGCTCTTGGTCATGTAATGAGGACCTATGTTTTCTTGACATTTAAGATGCAATCCATAACAAAGGCTGTAGTGCTTGATCCTCTGTAGCAAGCATTTCAAATCCTCTTCACTTTCAGCAGGCAAAGTTATGCCATCCGCATATTACAGATTTATTGCCATGGTATTGATTCTGAATCGTAATGCCCCTAAAGGACAGAGGGTAACCTTCCCAGAAGGTTTCCAAGGCTGTAAATCTTTACAGAAGCAGACACCCACTTCTTGCTTTAAGGAACAAGATGATGGATTTGAAGTGCTGACCTCTCCATTAGAAACTGAACCCTTTATCTATTGTAGCAGTAGGGCTTTTCACAATTATTGTACCAATTTTAAAATGTAAGTTAAAATACACTACAAGGTGAAATACAAATGGAAATGTGTGCTCTTCAAAATATGCACCTTTCCCCTTTTAATCTTTATAAGAGCTTGAAAACTATAAGGGAACACTTGCTATTTGTAGTAGAATGTCCTAAAATAAAAAGCATCCTTTTATGGGTTATGCCTGTGCCGCTTCTGAGTAATTGTATGACCTCAAGCAAATCTCCTAATTCTCTGAGCCTCAGGTTTCTCATCTGAAAGTGAGGATAATTATTCCTGGCTCTAGCCACAGGAATGTTCTAAGAATAGCAAGGAGAACTTTTATAAAGGATTAGGCATGTGGTTTATAGATTCGTTATAGCAGTCTTTTGTGTAAAAGTTACTAATTTCGCTTTTGTTCTTATAGTAAAACCCCAAGATACCTATTATTCCTGGTTTAGAATAACCCATGTAAATATATAACTTGTCCAAGGATGTTTTTCTTAGTGCAACATGAGTTGTAATGATAAAAGGTTTTATCAGTTTTAATCTACCATCTGCTCTTCGAGGGGGTGAGGAGGAGAAAGATAGCCAATCTCCTCTGATAAAAGCTTACAACCTCAGAAACCTGTTGGCGGGTCACTATGAGTTGGAATTGACTCTGTGGCAGTGGGTTTGGAACCAAAGAATCAATGTATCTTGTGTATGTATAATTTCCGGATGACTAGAGTTGGCAACAAGAACAATGACCAGGAACTAAGCATACTCCAAACAGAACATCAGCTATATTAGCTCTTTTGAGAAGATAGAAGCACATGTGTATTACTGTGTGTCCTTTAATCATGTCCTATAGCCTTTGTTGAGAAAGGAATATCAGAATCTCTTGCCCCCACTTTCCCCCCAAATGTTTACTTCTCTCATATTTTTTCAGATTTTTTTGTATATATAATGGTGATAGAAATATGAGCATATAGTCAACAGAGGTAGGAAAAGAGGATGAACCATTTATATAGAAATCACTCAGATTTTCAAGCATGTTTCTCATAATAGATTGCAGATTGAGAGTCTGCAATTTCATCTTGTAATTAAGGCACGTTTAATAAAAGGACTAGACATACTTAGTCAGGATATATGCTAAGTAGTGAAATTACTGGATCAAATGGTATTTCCACTTTCAACTTTTTAAGGAAGTGCCAAGCTGCCCTTCCACTAGTTACACTATTTTACCGTTCACCAGTAAAGGATGAGAGTTTCAATCTCTTCACACCCTCACCAACTTTTGTTTACTGTCCCTTACTGAAATCTACTAATTAGACCTTTATCCATAAATGGATATATACACCCTATACTTATTTCAGCATTATTTAAAATAGCCTAGAGATGGAAACAACCGAAGTATCCATCCAGCAATGAATAGTTAAAGAAACTGTGGTACATCCACACAGTGGAGTACTATGCAACACTAAAGAATGATAAAGAATTCATGAAACACTGCATACCATTACTGAATCTAGAGGACATTGTGCAGAATGAAATAAGTGAGTCTCAGAAGGACAAATATTGCATAAGACGACTATTAGGAAAATCTAGAAAAGTTTACATATAGAATCATTCTTACATGGTTACCAGGGTTAGGAAAGGAGGGAAAGGACAGTAAAAATGAATTGCTAGTGCTGTTTTCAGATTCTACTGAGTTAGTTACTACTCATAATAACCCTGTGAACAAAAGATCTGAACCTTGCACTAATCTGCACCATTCTCATGAACTGTTATACTTAAGCCTGTTGCTGCAGTTACTGTGTCAACCCATCATGTTGAGGATCTTTCTCTCTTTCTCTGACCCTCCACCTTTCTCAGTATGTTCTTTTCCAAGGAATTAGATAATAGACACTAAGTAAGGTGAGTGAAGGGAAAGGCAGCATACAATTAGGGGATGATCTGCATGTCTATATACTAAAACAAAATGTGTATAATCATTTGTGCCATTGAAGTTTTCATTTATCTCATGCTTTCAATTAATAATATCTGATAGTGTTTTTTTACTGTTTCTTTTTTATTTTTATATTAATTTGCATATAAAAGTCTTATACCTTGTGCTGTGTTTGTATACACTGTGTTTCATGCATAACTCTATTTATATTGTGTTTCATTTTATCATCCCATACATTTTTTGAGCTGATGAGAATAAACAATTCTTTATACCTTATAATATATCAAGACAAACATCAGCCTGTTGTAATAAATCTGCTCAGTGGTTAAAAAACAAACCAAACAAAAACCTAATATGATTTGTAAACTTACATTCAAATTAAAATTTTTAAATGTTAAATAAAAGAACTAAACATACACTTGGACCAGGAAGCAGCCCTTCGAACACAGCAAGGAAACATTGCATGGTTCAAAATCAGGAAAGAAGTGCATCAGGGATGCATCCTCTCTCCATACCTTTCTCTATGCATACCTGTCTCTATGCAGAACAGATCATTTGGGAGGCTGAGCTTTAGGAGGAGGAATGTGGCATCAGGATTGGAGGAAGACTCATCAATAACCTCTGATATACAGATAACACAACCTTCCTTGCTGAAACTGAGAAGGACCTAATGTGCTTGCTGCTGAAGGTCAAGGACTATAGTCTTCAATATGGATTGAAGCTCAACATTAAGAAGAAAAAGATTGTCATCACTGGTCCAGTTGACAGCACCATGATGGATGGAGCAGAGATTAAGGTTGTTAACAATTACAGCTTGCTCAGTTCCACAGTCACCAAACACTCTTGCCACCAGAAGTCAGGAAGTTAAAAGACTAATTGCATTAAGGGCGCTCTGGTGGCCTGGTGGCAAGAAGCTGTACTTCAATCACGAAGACAGGTGATTTACCTGCCGTGGAACTCCAGAGGAGCAAAGACTGCTGGACACTGTGGGACCCCCCTGCAGCCCACACCTGTGTGACCCTTAGCACACAGGGTGCTGCTGCATAAACCCCCAGCAGCACACAAGCCCCGTCCCCACCTCTTGGTGATAGTGTCCAACCCCT
>NW_006399891.1:2528440-2535481 GCF_000299155.1 Elephantulus edwardii | reverse complement strand
AACTATCAACAAAACTAGGAGTTGGTTCTTTGAAAAGGTCAACAAAATCGATACTCCACTAGCAAAACTCACAAAAGAAAAGAGAGAGAAGACGAAGACAGGTGATTTGAATCCGCCAGATGCTCTGCTGGAGAAGAAGGGGCAATCTCCTCCTGTGCTAGTCAGATCCAATTTGACAGCACAATACAAGTTTAAAAAAAAAAAAAGCAAACCAAAACCAGAAAAAGCATGAATTACACTGGAAAATCTGCTGTCAGGGACCTCTTCAGAGTACAAAGAAGCAACAATGTCAGTCTGGAGACTAAAGTGCCCCTGATCCAGGCCATGGTCTTCACAATTATTTGCTATGCATCAGAGAGCTGGACAATGACTAAGGATGACAGAAGAAGAATTGATGTCTTTGAGTTGTGGTGCTGGAGAAAAGTCTTGAACATAGTATGGACTGCCAGGAAAATAAATAGGTCTGTCTTGGAGAGGGTGAAATCAAGTTTCTCCAC
Source organism: Elephantulus edwardii (assembly GCF_000299155.1). NCBI lineage: Eukaryota > Metazoa > Chordata > Mammalia > Macroscelidea > Macroscelididae > Elephantulus > Elephantulus edwardii. Next base: position 2,534,984 of record NW_006399891.1, on the reverse strand, counting down.
TCTTTATAGCAAAATTCAGTGTTTTAGTAATTCATTTCTCAGTCACTCCAACTTCGTGAGAGATCTGCAGGCCTCCCTCTTTGTTTGCTGGTTATCTTAGATAGTCAGGAGCCCTTCCTGCTTAGGTTAGTAATTCGTTAGCTTGGTGGCTTCTCTTAGAGTTAAGCTCATTCCCTCTCTCCCTTCCGTATTACTGTTCAGCTTTCCTAACTGCTTGTAGTTTACCACAGCAGCCACTTACTCTCTCCATGTTCCCATGAGTCCTTCCTTATGCACTGGCATGCAGACTTTTTCTGCTTTCTTTAGTTTCCGAAGCATCATTTTGTTTATTTGTATCACAGTCTTTTGCACACTGCTCTGTCTGCCTGCCTAGAAACTAGGTGTTTTAAAAACCCGTGTTCAGTATCTAACGTGTGCTTCCACGTTGTAGGTAATTGGTAAATCTTGCAATGGGAAGTACCATACTGGATTTTGGAGAATTTGTTTGGAAGACAAAGGCAGAATTTTTAAAAAAGACTTAAAATTCAGCATATAAATATGGAGAGAAAGAAGAGCAAAGATGCTGGGGGAGGCAGAATGCAGATTTCTCTGCTGTCTCGATGCTGTCAGAGTTACGTATCTGAAAGAGTGTGCATGCATCAGGAGGAAAAAATAGGTGATGGGGCGGGACAAGGAAAGCTGGGCCCACATTGTGGAGAGTTCTGACTATCAGTTTGAAGAGTGCCTATGTTTTTGAACAGAGCAGGAATATGGAGAGATGTCTGTTAAAAGAGAATTCTTAGCAGTTAGATCTCCCTTACTCTCTGAATTCGTCTTCCAGCTGAAAGTTCTCTTCAGTTGTATACATGAGAAGTGAGTGCTTGATTCAAGGAGGGGACATGAAGTTGGAAAGCTTTGTGCAAGAGTTGGCTTTGTCAGTATTAGAATGTGGCTCTCGTTGCCATGCAGTCAGAACAGACCCTCCCTTAACTTTGATGCTGTATGTCTCGCAGGAGATTTGCCATCTTTTTCCGATTGAGCCACGGGAGGGTTAGAGCATGCAGATAGGCATGACCTTTGGATTAGCAACACAGTTCCTTGCAGACTACCCTGCCAGAGCTCCCAGGTAAAAGGACAGGGAGAAATAAAAATTGAAGTGATGTTTGTGAGTGAGAGGTGGGGTGTTTTGATCTTTTTTCAAAATTTGAAGTTTGGACAGAAGAGCAGGTTTTATTGCTAAGATAGTGATTGCTTTGTTGTTGTTAGGTGCCTACAACTATGACCAATGCACCCTTGTGAACAGCAGATCTGTACCCTATTCTTTTCTCTCCTGTGTGATCCTCCTCACCACTGACATACTTGAGCCCATTGTCACAATTACTGTGTTAATCCAGGTTGTTGAAGGTCTTCCTCACTTCACTGAGGTCCATATTTTCCAAGCATGATGTCTTTTTCAAAGACTGGCCCCTGCAAACAACATGCCCAGAGTATGTGAGGCAAAGTTTCACCATCCTTGCCTCTAAGGAGCACCTTGGTTGCACTTTCTCTAAGTGATTGCTATTTAATTGTCAGTTTGAGCTGTGTCAGTTATTTTCACAGTATGCAAAGTAAACATGCAGTCTAAGATACCAGAATTCCAGGAAAACGTTAGGTAGGGCTGGGACATAGTTTCGATGTCATCTTGCTAGATCATACCTGAAGCTGTAGTTACAGATTAAGTTGGCCAGGAGTAAAGAAATTGTGTGATAAGAAAGGAGGACTGAGCAAGCTCCCTGGTTAGGGAAAGGGAATGCCTAAATGTTGGAGTAAGAAATATTTTTAAAGAATGAGCAAGTTACCAAAGGAGTCTGAGAAGAACCAAATGAAGTTGTGGGTACAACCCTCCTTATAAAATGAATGTTCTTTGAGGAAAGTTACTCCCAAATAAAACAATAGACATTTTTAACATTACAGCAAAATTTTGACAAAATACTGACTTCCGCACTAATAATTTATTCCTCTCTGTTTGGAGAAGTTTTTCTTACATTCTGGATTTACTAGAAATATCTCAGTTAATAATGAAAGTGGCCTGAGCATAACTAAAAGCATCTTAAAATGCAAAATTAAGGCTATGTTGTTATTGTAATTGTTCTCAGATGAAATTTTCCTTGTTAGGAGGAGGTAATTCCTTCTCTGCTGAGAGAGAGGGGGATGGGTGTTCTCGTAATACATCCTCCCTCAGAATAGAGGGAATTCAAAATCTTCAAAGTAGCATGTGTTTGTTCAGACTCTGAAGAAAGACCTTTTAAAGTTATGGTTTATCAGTGTTATACCATTGATTTTAGAATGTTTCATAAACATTTACTTATTAGACCACACAGCACCAACTTCTTTCATAGTAATGAAAATATACTATAGAAAGCAGAATTGTTTCCTTAAATAAGTCTCCAGAATGAGTCTACTGCCAGAAGGAGATGTTTCTTTGTGTATGTAGGTGTCTGCTTTTGAGTGTCTCTTTAACTGCTGAAATAAATCAGTAGGTAACTTGCACATAGGCCCTCTCTGTATAAAGGCAAGGGACACCAGCCCTTCCCACTTATTTAGAGAATGGTCCTCTGTTTGAGATGGTCAGAACTCATTTTATATTCAGTCTTTGGATGAAAATGCAATTGTTTGTTCATTTTTGCAGATGTCATTTGCTAAAGATCCCAGCAATAACAATGAAAGTGGGGAGAGGGAAGCAAATATTATTTCTTGGCTAGAAAAAGCTTAGGTTGTAACTCTTTTTAAGAAGTTGAACATTTAGATTGTTCCTCATATATATTTTCACTTCTTAGTTTGTTGTTGGTGTTTATAGAAGTGTGATGAATTTAGAGTGAATGAGAACAAGAGCTAGAGTTCAGAGAAGAAAGTCAGTTATTTTAGCTTAAAAATAGTATTTTATTCTGTGTTTTATGAGTTCTTTAGATAAGTTCTAATTGTAACTGTATCCATCAAAATATCAAACACTGATACCTCGAAATATCTGTGTACTAACATAAGGGACTGGATCAGCACATCAGCAGAGAACTGCCAGAAGTCCAGGCTGGGCTTAGAAGGAGTCGCAGTACTAGGGATATTGTAGCTGATGTTAGATGGATCTTAGCTGAAAGCAGGGAATACCAGAGGAATGTCTATCTGTGTTTCATTGATTATGCAAAGGCATTTGACTGCGTGGATCATAACAAACTGTGGCTGACTCTGAGAAGAATGAGAATCCCAGAACACTTGATCGTTCTAATGCGAAACCTATACTTGGACCAGGAGGCAGTCATCAGAACAGAGCAAGGGAACACTGCATGGTTCAAAATTGGGAAGGGTGTATGCCAGGGATGCATCCTATTTCCATACCTTTTCAACCTGTATGCAAAACAGATTATCCGGGAGGCTGGGCTCTATGAGGAGAAATGTGGGGTCAAGATTGCTGGACAATTTATCAACAATCTGCGTTATGCAGATGACACAACCCTGCTTGCTGAAACTGAGGAGGACCTGAAGCACCTGCTGCAGAGGGTTAAGGACTGCAGCCTCCAGTATGGATTGAGGTTCAATGTCAAGAAGACAAAGATTCTCACGACTGGACCAATTGGCAGCATCAGGATGGATGGTGAAGAGATTGAGATTGTTCACAGCTTTAGTTTGCTTGGCTCCACAGTCAACACTCTTGGCACCAGAAGCCAGGAAATTAAAAGGTGCATTGCCATGGGAAAGTCTGCTGTTAGGGACCTCTCCAAAGTACTGAAGAGCAATGGTGTCTCTGGAGACTAAGGTGCGTCTGATAAAGGCCATGGTCTTCGCAGTCACTTGTTACGCATCAGAGAGTTTGACGATGACCAAGGAGGATAGAAGGAGAATTGATGCCTTTGAGCTATGGTGCTGGAGAAGAGTATTGAGAGAACCATGGAGTGCTAGGAAAACAAACAGATTCATACTAGAAAGGGTTAAACCGGGTGGCTCTTTGGAGGCAAGGATTCTGAGGCTCCATCTAACATACTTTGGACATGTGAGGAGAGACCGGTCCTTGGAGAAGGACATCATGCTTGGGAGGGTGGAGGGACAGCGCAGGAGGGGAAGGCCCTCTAGGAGGTGGATTGATTCAGTGACTGGGATAATTGGAATGGGAGTGTCATAGACAGTGTTATTGGCACAGGACAGAGCAGAGTTTAGGGCTGTTGTACATAGTCGCAAGCGACTTGACGGCACATAACAACAACAAAAACAACATAAGGGAGCTCTGGTGGCCTAGTGGCAAGAAGCTGCACTGCAATCCCAAAGGCATAGTTCAAGGCCACCACCTGCTTCGCAGAGAAGAAGGTTGAGCAGTCTCCTCTTGTGTAACTGCCTCTGAAAATCCACCAGTGGACCAGCTATGGGTTGGTTCTGAACCTAGGGTACAGAACAACAACAACATTAAGATAAACTTATGCTTTACAAAGCAATAGAAAATAATTTTTTTTTAAAAAAACAAAAAAAATATTATGCTTAATATTTAGATAATATATTTCTTAAAGAAGACTGAGTAAAGATTTGGGTTGAGTTTTATATGAAGAATTCTTGTAAATATTGGCAGCTAATTTCTTAATAGCTGTGTGGAACCAATGTAAGTTTCCTAAACAGATTTTTTTAAAGAAAAAAAAATTGCATTTTGCCCTTAAAAAGGGACCGTAAAGCAAATTTTACTACTAGAACTCATTTTTAAAATATTTCTGGTCTATTTATATGGCTCATTCATTTGTGAAATAATAAAATGCATAAAAATAGTAAGACTCAGTAGCTTATACAAATAAGGTATTTCTGTGAGAGTAGTGAACATTCAAGTTACTACCTTTATTGTTCTAAAAGGATTTCATAGATTTTGGGCACCCCTGAGTAAACTCTTATTGATATCCTAGATCAGGTAAAAAGAGCCGTGATGATATAGTCAGTAGTGTGTTTTGTTGCTAAGTAAAAGGCTGTGACTCTCCTTCAGTTTGAATTCACTGTGGAAGATGAACAGGTTTACAGCCTTGGAAACCCAGAGGAGGGACCCTGTGAATTAGGTTCAACCCACTGGAAATGAGTTGTGATCATATGTTGTTGTTGTTGTTTGTACCAGTGTCAGAGAGACTTCCATTATCAAAGGCAGTGAATTGCGTGGGAGGAGATTGCCCATCTTCCTTCTGCAAAACAGCTGGTAGATATGAATCATATGTTGTTGTATTGATAGCACATCTCCTTACCACTTGGTCACCAGAGCACCCCTTTCTAAAATGTATTAAATTGATTATGGCAAAAATAATTTTTTATTACCGTTTCTAAAAAGACATGATAGTATAAGGTTACTGAGAGTTAGAATTGACTCAGTGCAGTGCATTTGGCAGTGTTGGTGTTTACCTATAGTTTTCCCTCACTCTAATTCTCACACCTCTTTATAATTTGAAGGTACTTTATGGCCAATGTTCTAGCCATATTAAAAGGATTTAAAATCATGCTTAAGAGATTGAGATAGTTAGCAGTTGTAGTTTGCTTGGCTCCACAGTCAACACTCTTGGTACCAGCAGCCAGGAAATCAAGAGAACAGGTTGCATTGGGAAAGTAAGCTGTCAGGGACCTCTCCAAAGTACTAAAAAGCAACAACGTCAGCTTGAGACTAAAGTGCGCATGATCCGGGCCATAGTCTTCTCAATTGCGTGCTATGTGTCAGAGAGCTGGACAGTGACTAGGGATGATAGAAAGAGAATTGATGCCTTTGAGCTGTGGTGCTGGAGAAGAGTGTTGAATATACCATGGACTTTTAGGAGAACAAACAGCTTCATCCTAGAGATGGTGAAACCAGGCTGCTCTTTGGAAGCAAGGACTCTGAAGCTTCATCTAACATACTTTGGGCATGTTGCAAGGAGGGACCAGTCCTTGGAGAGGGACATCATGTTTGAGGGAGTGGAGGGACAGCGCAGGAGAAGAAGACCCTTGATGAGATGGATTGATTCAGTGATTGGGGTACTGGGAGTGAGTGTGGCTCAGACAGGGAGACTGACACAGGATAGAGCAGGGTTTTGGGCTCTTGCACATAGTGTGGCTATGATTCGCAAGCGACTCAACAGCACATAACAACAACAAAAGTTTATTATTTTAACATTCTAACTTAGAAGACAACTTTTCATTTTACCATTGTTAGGTGCCGTCAATTGACTATGACTCTCAGTGATCCTGTGAATGCCAGATGTGAACCTTGCCTTATACTGGCATCCTCATCCTTTCTGACATATTTGAGTCCCTTGATACAGTCAGTGTGTCAGTCCTTCCCTCTCTTTTGCTGACCCTCCACAATCTACATTATGCAGATGACACAATCTTGCTTGCCAGAAGTGAATCAGGAAAACGAAAGTCCTCATCACTGGGCCAACAGGCAGCACTGTGATAGATGGAGAAAGGATTGAAGTGGTCAATAATTTCATCTTAGTTGGATCCACAATCAATACCCATAGTAACAGTAGTCAAGAAATCACTGCAATCCCAGAGGAACACGGTTCGAATCCACCAGATGCTCTGCCGGAGAAGGAGGCGCAAT
>NW_006399891.1:2526020-2526805 GCF_000299155.1 Elephantulus edwardii | reverse complement strand
TGGTGCTCAAGTATTTCATAAATTCTGGATATAAGTCCCGTATCTGATATGTTATTACCGAATACTTTTTCCCAGTCAGTGGCTTCTCTTTTTACCCTACTGGAGAAGTTTTTGGATGTGCATAGGGATTTGAATTTCATCCCACATGTATTGGGCATGTTTGTATGACAGTTTGTCCTAAAAGTACTTGTTCCCAAATCTAAGGTTCTTTTTATCAAATTCAGCCTAATTTAGAATAAAGGCATAGTTGTAGAACATTTTTAAAATACAAATTTTAAATATAATTGAGATAGAAAAATTCCTCAGTATAACATTGTTATCATTGTGTATGTTAGAGCCATGACCTTACTTTGAGAAAAGAAGTAATTCAGAGAAGCGGATATAGCCATAGAAATGCATTTTCAGCAGCTTGGAAGACTGGCATTTTCTTTTGAGAAATATTTATTATAGTTCTCTGGGGGTTTTGTTTTAATTAATAAAGGGGGAAATTGTGTTAGCTTCAGCATTTCTTAAAAAAAGTATGAAATTACAGTAATTGATCATGAGTGTTATTTCAATTCCTTTTTCTTTCATCATTGTGTCTTTCTACTGTTAAACAATACTTGAAATTTTATAAAATATTTTTTAGTATCAACATGTTAACAAAGATGTTAAATTTACCATATGCTGTTGCTACATCCTTGGTAGGAGCCCAAGCTATGGTGAACTCAAACTGCCAGAGAGGTGCTGCTTAAGGTTAGAGATGCAACTCCCTACAGACTGTTGTAGTTGTTGTTATGTGCCCT
>NW_006399891.1:2497480-2525050 GCF_000299155.1 Elephantulus edwardii | reverse complement strand
TGCAGTCTTCGCTCTGGACTCCTGTCATGACAAAAATACCTAATCACATATCCCTTTTAAACAGTTTTCTCCCTCATCTGTTTCAATGCAGTATACGTTATGGGCAATCTCCTTTCAAGCTGTTAAGTGCCTCTAGTAACCTGCTGGAGAGTCAGCAATGGGTCAGTTCTGACTTGATGATATGTAGTGCGTGCATGTGTGTGTGTATTTATCTCCTTGGATAAAGTCATCATGCTAGGTTTGGTGGGGAGCCAAATAAGGAGGAAGACCTTCAACATGGTAGACTACAAAGTGAGTGTAAAAGTGAACTTGAGCAAATCAGAGATTATGAGGATGTTGTGGGACAGGGCAAGAATCAAGAGTATATACATAGGGAAGCTCTGGTAGTTTAGTGGCAAGGAGCTTGTTGCCAACACAACAGCATGCAGTTTGATTCCATCAGCTGCTTGTTGGGAGAAAAATAGTCTGTCTGCTCCCTTGCCTTTTACTGCCTCTGAAAATCTCCTGGAGGGGTCAGCCATGAGTCCATTCCAGTTCAGTGGTACTTAACAACATACAGATTTATACTCTGTAACACGTAGGTTTGCATGAGTTAGAATCAACCCGACAGCAACTAACAACAAATTTGTTCTAAATTAGGAGAAAAATATTATTCACTTGAGAGACAAGGAGCAGTTTTTCCTTTAAGAATCTGTAACTTGTCAAATAATAAGCTAAATGATCTTTGAAAGTTTTTCTGCCTTCTAAAACTTCTAAAACCCAAGTTTTGGGTTTGTATTTGAACATGCTTAGTAACCTGGAGAGGGTGAAACCAGATTGCTTCTTGGAAGCAAGGATTCTGAAGCTCAATCTGACATACTGGGCATGTTTCAAGGAGGGACCAGCTCTTGGAGAGGGACATCGTACTTGGGAGGGTGTAGGGACAGCGCAAGAGAGGAAGACCCTGGATGAGATGACTCAGATGGATTGACTCAGTGAGTGGGGGAATGGAGGTAGGTATGTCAGAGACAATAAGATTGCTTCAGGATAGAGCAGGATTCAGAGCTGTTGTACATAGGGTCACTGTGAGTCACAAGCAACTCGATGGCACATAACAAAAAGAAGAAGCTTTTAACTTAATAGCTTACAATCTTTTACTATGAGTGATATATTAGAATTAATTGCTATAACTTGGTTGTTTGTAGACGCAGGCATGAGTAAGTTAGGATTGCCATCTCCTTTGCTCCAGGCTGGATGATTCCTAGAACTAGGATTTAGCTTTCACTGATCACGTCTCTGGAATGTGTTTCCTCTTCTAGTTTGCCAAAACATAGTGAATCAGAGTGCACAATTTCTGTTTCTTTTGGAAACTATTTTTAAGGGGAAAGTCTGTTCATTCTTTCTTCTACCCTTGTCATTTCTTTCTTACCATGAAAATCAAGCTTAATTTTGTAGTAGTGCCTGTTGATCATGTGAACCCTGTACAACCTCTCCATTTATACGGCTTCACACATCACTACAGGACAAGTTCCTACAAAGACCTCTTTTGTTTCACTGTCAATCCACCCTAAAGAAACCAGTTCCAAAACTATGTAGTTTTGTAAATCCAGATGAACTCATTAGAAATTGGATCCAAATAAGAAACCAAGTCATGCTAACAGGCAGAGCATGCTATATAACACAATTTAAGGTAATGAAATGCTTTCTATTCTGAGGATATTCTAATTAGAAAGTGTTCATGTTGTAATTGTCATTCACAGTCATTATCGTGTTCTCATTTGTTAGAGTTATGGAAAAATAAGCAACACTTTTTTAGTAAGCAACAGAGATCATGAGAGCAGATGGTGAAATGGACTTCGGTTCTGCGTATTTCTTTGCAACCTCTGTACACAACAGCCAGGCTTGAGGAAGGAGAGGAGATTGTCATGTGAGCACATATTTCCCCTTCTGATGGCAGTTAAGAGATCTGTGGTCATGGCATGCTGAATTTATTTTCCCAGAGCCCCTGCATCAGGAAGAAACTAGTGCCTGTGCTAAACTTCCCATGGACTGCCAAGAAACAAACAGATGAGTCTTGGAGGAGGTGCAGCCAGAGTGCACATTGGAGGCAGGGATAGCACATCTTCAAGGCTCTTCCTTGGACAGGGACGTCATGGTTGGAAAGGTAGAGGGTCAACAAAAGAGAGAAAGACCCCGACAAGATGGATAGACATGGTGACTGCAGCAATAGGCTCCAGTGTGTCAGAGATGATGAGGATGGCACAGGATAGGGTAGGGTTCAGATCTGTCATTCATAGGATCACTATGAGTCATACTCAACTGGACAGAACCTAACAACAACAACATGCCTAGTAACAGTAGTTGTCTTAGTTTTGTTGTGTGTGTGTGTTTTTTTTTTATGGAGATTTTATTGAAGGTTTATAGAGAACTTGGATTTCCATCCATTCATTGTTGTACATTTTCCTCCCTTCTCCTGTCCTCCACTCCCATTACCTCAGTTTCTGTAGTTCTCAATTAATAAATAACAAAATGTATTTTCACCAAAGACAAGCATAATTTCTATTTTATTCATGGTTTTTAAAATATACCCTTGAAATGTTTTCTCTTACAATAAATGCTGTGTCAAATTATTATTGCCTTTTTGTTTATACCTTTGAAAAATACAAGCACTGATTAGAAAGGTTTGGTTTTCTTGCAGATGACCTCTAAACTTGCTATCAGATAACCTCCCAAAGGAATTGTAGCTTTTGGATTGTTTTCTTTGTCCCCTGGAGAAATTAAAAAAAAAAAAAAAGAAAGAAAGACACTTTTAAATGTTCTCATTATTACAACAATAGAGACCAAGTTCTACAGCCAAAGTAGATTATTTTCAGAGTAGTTAGTGAAAATGTGTATCTAGATTTTGCATTAAACAAGTAGGCATAAAAATAAAATCACTGTGGAAAATGTATCAGAACTTCAAACTCATTGCCATCCAGTCAGAACTCACTCTGAGCTGACCCCCCAGGGGTTTTTTTAGAGCCCCTAAATCACACAGGTTGAAAGTGCCTGTCTTTCTCCCACACAGTGGCTGGCAACTTTCTATCCACTTGCCTATAGCCCACCAGAGCTCCCTATGACATTTTAAAATCTTCCTTATTTCCCTACAAATTTTAAAGAGAAAATTAGTGTTTTCTCTCCTAAAACTCCCTTTTTTTTTGCAACAGCAAGAGGAAGAGGTTTATTGCGGAGCTCCGGGCCGACGCGTATCTCTCGCAGGAGACAGAGGAGTGGACCCTGAGCAGACAAAGTTGGCTCTTTTTATACACTTTAGGGGGATACAACTGGGTGTCAGCTTCTCATTGGGTGATGAATAAAACTCCCTTTTCACCACAAACATTCATACATGCATACTTTTTTCCTGCTTTAAAAGAAACAAGTTGTAAAGGTAACTTTTCAAAAACATTTTTCTGTGCATGGAAACACAAAAGGGTTAATTTAAGTTGGACAGTTAAATGCTTTATACTTCTGACTGCTTCTTACCATCGCCTTTCTCAATTTTCATAGTATCTCCTCTCCCTTGTAGACTGGTAATTCAAGACTATCTGATTTCTCTGTTTAATTCTAACTCACTGGTAGAATTTGAATAGCTGAAACAGTAGATTTAAAACATGAATTAAGATTTATTTTCTTACTGACTTTTTTATTCAGGTATAATGTGCATGCAATACACATAGAGATCTTAAATGTAGAGTTTTGATAAATGTAAAACTCTAGAATTAGCCGTAAAGACTTCCTCAAAATGTATTTGTCGGGAGGTTAGAAAGTTTTCTAGATGATTCTGAGTTACATTCTAGTTAAGATCCATTGCATTTGTAAATAATCAGATGAAATTAGTAATAGATGTAAAATAAATATTATATAAGAAAGCATGAGTGGCATTCACTTCTGAAATGGCTTATCCCCAGAAACCCTGTGAAGTTCGAAAAAGATGAAAGTTATACAAATGTTAACAAAAGTTCATAGTATCACTATGAGTTTCCTATGACTTGACAGCACGAAACAGCAACAATATATAATGCTACTTAATTTAAAGTTAGAATATTACTTTTTAAAAAAACCTAAATAGGCCTTTTTCTTGCATTTAGAAATGTTTACTTAGATGGGTAAAATTCTAAGTTCAGTTTTCTATTTCTTTTAAGAAAATTAATGCAAAACTTCATGATGGAGTCTGCCAGCGGTGTAAAGAAGTTCTCGAATGGCGTGTGAAATACAGCAAATACAAACTACTATCAAAACCTAAAAAATGGTGAGTTAACTAGTGTCCTACTCACTTTACTGGTGATAGGTGTATCATAGTGGGTTATTTTGTTCCCAGAATTTCAAAGTTGTGTCCAAAAATCAGAGTAAATGGAGAAACAGTGTATCTGCCATCTAGAATTTCAGCCCTACAAGCTACAATCTGGTTTGTGAATGCAATAAGATTGTAAAAGTGAATTCACCATTCCTGTTGTTCCATAAATAAGTAATTCACCAATTTAAAAAAAAAATTATGTTGAGAGAAAAAGGAGAAAGGCAAATTTCTGTCTCCAGTGTTTATTACACATTCTGACTAAAGAATGGAAACAGCACACACTACTGTTGGGTAGATTTCAAATCATAGCAAACCTGTAGGACAGTAGAATTACCCCCTAGGATTTCTGAGGCCAAAAATTTTTATGGAAACAGGCTGTCTCCTTTCCTCCACAATGGGTTCAAACTATTAACCTTTCAATTACCAGCTTAACATTTAACTCACTGTGCCACCAGGTCTCTGAAAGTATAGAGTTTCATCTATATAGTAAATATATCTTAAACCTTTGTTTTTTCTTTATACTGAAATATTATGTCAGCTTTTTGTGAAAGTAAAACTTAAGCCCTGTGGTAACTTGTTTGTTTAAAGATATGTAACAGGATGGAGGGTTTTAATTTGGGCAATTTATTTAAACTATGATACTTATTTTTAATACTAAGTCCTAGTGTTACCATTTACATGTAAATGTAAATCTTCATTTTAAAGATCAAAAGAAAAATTACTCTTTCAGGGTTAATTAAGCAAATTTTGAAGCTGTATTGTTATAATTTGGAAGGGAGAAAAATACTTGCCATTTAAATATTTCAAAGCACATTGATTTAGAAAGAGGTTGTTAAGTTGCATTAAGTTGGAACCCACTTAGAACTGACTTTGCAGTGTGCTTTCAGAGACTCTACATTACAGGGGAGGAGATTGCCCATCTTTCTCCTACCAAGCACCTGGTGGGTTTGAACCACATCATGCCTTTAAGTTGTCAGTACAGCTCCTTACCACTTAGCCACCACAGTGAAAAGCCTTGATAAGAAACTTCTTACCATTCAGCCACCAGAGCTAAAACCTTTAGTAAGAAAGAATAGACTAGCTTTTCAGATTTTTTTTTCTTCTCTTTTATTACTGTGGTGAAAATGTCACAAGTACATCTGATTTTGTTCAGCTTCATAAAAGGTGGAAAAGAAGTTAAGCTCATCATCAATCAAAGGCTAATTTCTGTGAGGTGGAGGTCAGATGTCTGACTTTCATCTATTCTTTATACTGAATTTTAAACTAGCATCTCTCCCATAGCATGTTATTAATCTTCTGGGCTTGAGAAACTGTTGCACTGGCCGTAAAGAACTCACAGATCACATGTACAGTATGGAGGTTTATTAGGGAGGTAGCAGGTTACAACTTGAGATTAGAATCAAGAAGTGTATGCAAAATCACCCTTCTTTAATGCAGGGCAACTTTCTCAGTAATACAAAGGTCCTCTTGGCCCGCTTAGGATAGGATCCTCTTGACCCCCAGCCCTTGGTCCTTTGCTCTTGGCTCTTGGTCCTTCTCAGCCAAATATTATAGAATTCTTTAATTCTTCTTATAAGTACCTGGAAATACTCTACTCTTTATTTACATGTTGTTAATACCCTCAAGTCAAAACCTATTCCTAGCTGTCCCTCGAGTAGGTTTTGAGAGGCAGTAAATCACAGAGGAGGAGATTACCCATCTTTCTGCCATAGAGCAGCTGGTAGATTTAAACCATGTGCCTGCCTCTGAGTTGGCAATGCAACTCCATATCCCCACCCAGCCATGAGGTATGAGCCACAAGACCATAAATAGTTAGAAGAGCAATATGAAGCTATTTACTACTATATCAGAACTACTAGAATGGGGTAGTTATCAAACAGTATCACTAATATTACACACAAGCAAACTCCTGCTAAAGATGATCCATAATTGACTGGAATTGAAAGAGAACTGCCAGATGTACGAGCTGGGTTTAGAAGAGGCCGTAGCACACAGGACATCAATGCCACGTGGATCCTGGCTGAAAGCAAGGAGTACCAGAAGGTCTTTCTGTGTTTCATCACAACAAATTGTAGCTAATCGTGTCAAGAAAGGGAATCCCAGAACACTTGATTGTGCTCATGTGAAACCTCTACTTGGACCAGGAAGCACTCAGAATAGAGCAAAAAAACACTTGTTATTATATGCCGTCAAGTCATTTGTGACTCATAGCGACCCTGTGTACAACAGCCCTAAACCCTGCTCTATCTTGTGCCAATCGCACTGCCTCTGACACACCCATCCCGATTACCTCAGTCACTGAATCAATCCATCTCATAGACGGTCTTCCCCTCTTGCGCCGTCCCTCCACCCTCCCAAGCATGATGTCCCTCTCCAAGGACCTGTCCCTCCTTGCAACATGCCCAAAGTATGTCAGACGAAGCCCCAAAATCCTTTCCTCCAAGGAGTTGCTTGGTTTAATCCTCTCCAGGCTGAATCTGTTTGTTTTCTTGGCAGTCCATGGTACATTCAATACTCTTCTCCAGCACCACAGCTCAAAGGCATCAATTCTCCTTCTATCCTCCCTAATCATTGTCCAACTCTCTGATGCATAACAAGTGATTGCAAAGACCATGGCCTGTATCAGGCGCACCTTAGTCTCCAGAGAGACACCGTTGCTCTTGAGTACTTTAGAGAGGTCCCTAACAGCAGACTTTCCCATTGCAATACGGTGCCAAGAGTGTTGACCGTGGAGCCGAGCAGACTGAAGCTGTGAACAATCTCAGTCTCTTTGCCATGCATCCTGATGCTACCAATTGGTCCAGTGGTGAGACGCTTTGTCTTCTTGACATTGAGCCTCAGTCCATACTGAAGGCTGCAGTCCTTGACCCTCTGCAGTAAATGCATGAGGTCCTCCTCAGTTTCAGCAAGCAGGGTTGTGTCATCTGCATAACGCAGATTGTTAATAGATCTTCCACCAATCCTGATGCCACAATTCTCCTCATAGAGCCCAGCCTCCCAGATAATCTGCTTTGCATACATGTTGAAAAGGTATGGAGACAGGACCCATCCCTGGCGTACACCCTTCCCAATTTTGAACCATGCAGTGTTACCCTGCTCTGTTCTGACTACTGCCTCTTGGTCCAAGTATAGGTTTCGCATTAGCACGATTAAATGTTCTGGGATTCCCATTCTTCTCAGAGTCAGCTACAGTTTGTTATGATCCACACAGTCAAACGCCTTTGCATAGTCAATGAAACACAGATAGACATTCCTCTGGTATTCCCTGCTTTCAGCCAAGATCCATCTAACATCAGCTACAATATCTCTAGTACCACGACTCCTTCTGAAACCAGCCTGGACATCTGGCAGTTCTCTGCTGATGTGCTGCTCCAGTCGTTTTTGGATCATCTTCAGTAGAATCTTGCTTGCATGTGAAATCAATGATATTGTTCTGTAGTTTCCACACTCTGTTGGATCATCCTTCTTTGGAATGGGAACAAATATAGATCTCTTCCAGTCAGTTAGTTGGCCAAGTGGTTGTTCTCCAGATTTCTTGGCACACCTTGGTGAGCACATCCAGGGCAGCATCTGTTAGCTGAAATACTTCAATTGGTATACCATCTATTCCTGGGGCCTACGTGGCTCAAAATCAGGAAAGGAGTGCATCAGGTTGAACAGACCGATCACAAAAGAAGAAATTGAGAAAGTCAAGACTCCCGCACAAAAAAACACCCTGGACCAGTAGTTGGCTTCACAGTTGAATTCTATCAAACATTCAGATAAAATCTATCACCAATTCTACTTAAATTATTTTAAAAAAATAGACAAAGAAAGTACACTCCCAGAGTCAATGTAATTCATCACATTAACAAAGCAAATAATGAGAACCATGAGATCCTAGCAGTTGATGCAGAAAAGGCCTTTGATAAAATCCAATATCCCTTCCTGCACTTCCTGATTAAAACACTCAGCAAAATAGGAATAAAAGGAAATTTCCTCAACATAGTGAAAAGTATATACATAAACCCAGAGCCAATATCATTCGCAATGGAGACAGACTAAAAGGATTCTTGCAAATTGGGATCAAAGATACCCACTGTCACCACTCCTATTCAATATTGTATTGGAAGTATTTGCTAGAGCAATATGGAAAAAGAAGGAAGTAAGAGACATCCTGATCAGCAAAGAAATAGTGAAACTGCCTCTATATGCAAATAATTGGATAACATACTCAGAAAACCACAAGGACTCAACCAAAAAACTGCTAGAGCTAGCAGACCAGTTTAGTAGAATGGCAAGATACAAGATCAATGTCCAAAAGTCAGTGGGATTCCTCTACAGTAACAAAACAAAGAGAAGGAAAATAAAGTAATACCATTTATAATGTTGTTGTTATTATGGGAAATTGAGTCACTTGCCATCTCAAATGCACTTATTCCCACCACTCCAGTCACAGAATCGATCCATCTCATCAAAGGTCTTCCTTTCCTTCGTTGCCCTTCCACTCTGCCAAACATGATGTCTCTCTCCAAGGACCAGTCACTCCTTGCAACATGCCCAAAGTATGTCAGATGAAGCTTCAGAATCCTTGACTCTAAGGAGCATTCCGGCTTCACCTTCTCCAGGACAAACCATTTATAATAGACAACCACAAATTGAGACATTTAGGAATAAACCTAACTAAAAACACAAATACAGGCCATGGTTTTTGCAGTCACTTGTTATGCATCAGAGAGCTGGACAATGACTAGGGAGGATAGAAGGAGAATTGATGCCTTTGAGCTGTGGTGCTGGAGAAGAGTATTGAATGTACCATGGACTGCCAAGAATACAAACAGATTCATCCTAGAGAGGGTTAAACCAGGCTACTCCTTGGAGGGAAGGATTCTGGGTCTTCGTCTGACATACTTTGTACATGTTGTAAGGAGAGACAGGTCTTTAGAGAGGGACATCATGCTGGGTAGAGTAGAGGGACAGCACAGGATGGGAAGACCCTCTATGAGGTGGATTGATTCAGTGATTGGGGTAATCGGGATGGGTGTGTCAGAGGCAATGCGATTGGCACAGGATAGAGCAGGGTTTAGGGCTGTTGTACATAGGGTCGCTATGAGTGGCAAACGACTCGATGGCACATAACAACAACAACAACAAAAGACACAAAAGACAAAACTACAAAACACTTCTGCAACAAATAATAAAAGACTAAAATAAATGGGAAAATGGTCCCCATTCATGCTAGGAAGACTCAATATAGTGAAAATGACAGTCTTACCAAATGCAATCTACATTTTTTTAATGCAATCCCAATACAGATACCAAATTCACTTTTTTTTGAAGTGTGTGTGTGTGTGTGTGTGTGTGTGTGTGTGTGTATGTGTGTACCATCAAATCGGAGATTGACCTTCTTTCTCCAGGAGTGCATCTGATGGATTTGAACCTTGTACCTCTAGGATTGCAGTGCAGCTTCTTGCCACTAGGCCAGACTCCCCCAAATTCACTTTTTAAAGAGATAGAAAAGACAATTGACAAGTTTATTTGGAAAGGAAAGAGACCTCGAATAAACAAAACACTTCTGAAAAACTAGAATGAAGTGGGAGGCATAGCACTCCCTGAGCTCAGAATGTACTATTTAGGTGTAATAACAAGAACAGCATGGTACAGACACGCTGACCAATGGAACAAAATCAAGAACCCAGATATTAACTCAATATCTGTGGTCAACTGATACTTGACAAGGAAGCAAAACCTATCAAATGGGGAAGTGACAGCCTCTTCAACAAATGGTACTAGTACACCTGTACTGCTCCCTGCAGAAAGCTGAAACAAGATCCGCACCTCTCACCATATGCAAAAATCAACTCAAGGTGAGTCAGAGACCTAAGCGTGAAGCTCAAAATTGTAAAGATCTTAAGAAACAAACAAAGCTTAGAAGGCCTAGCTTATGGTTTAAAGAGACAGACAATACAGTCAAAAATAAACAACTAGGAGAGGATAATATAATTGATTAATGGGACCTTCTAAAAATTAAATACCTGTGTGTATTAAAAATTTTTTCAACAGGGTAAAAAGAAAACCTGCTGACTGGGAAAAAAACACTTGACAATACCATCTCAGAAAAGATTCTCATAGTAAAAGTTTGCAGATCACTAGAGAGCCACTACAAGAATAAGTCTGATTACCTAATTACGAAATGGGCAAAAGATATGGGGAGACTTTTTCACAGAGGGAGATACTCAAATGGCCAACAGACACATGAAGAATTACTCAAAATCAAAGATGCGAATCGAAACCACAGTGAGATACCATTTACTTTAATAGCAGTGGCAAAGTTTAACAGGACAGCAAGCAATTAATGTTGGAGAGGATGGAGAGAGATATAAACTCTCATGCACTGTTGGTGGGATTGTAAAATGGTACAACCACTCTGGAAGGCAGTTTGATGTTTCCTCAAATAGCTGAACATGGAAATACCTTATGCCTGAGCTATTCCACTCCTGGGAATATACCCTAAGGAAATTAAAACTAAGGCACCAATGGAGATTTTTAGACCAGTGTTCATAGCAGCATTATTTACAATTGCAGGAATATGGAAACAATCAAATGGACTGAGAAATTGTGGTACATTCACATGATGAAATACTGCGCAGCATTCAGGAGCAATGATTTTGAAAATTGCTACATAACTTAGGAGAGACTGGGGACATTATGCTGAGTGAACAAGCTCAGTTTCATATGGACAAATGCTGTATAAGACCATTATTGTAGGGTGGGAAATATAACTATTAAAACGTTTTTGAGGATCCAAGATAGGGTAGGAGCAGAGGAGTGAGAATCAACCGGAGTGGGGGGAGGGGGACATCATAGGATCGCACAATCTGGTGGCTAGAAGAAAGAGGGGTAAAGGCAATGGGTAAGATCAGGCAAGGATCTGGAAAGACAGAATAATAGTGGGCATAGTTCAATGGTGATTAATTTTATAAAATACAATGAATTAGAATGGTTATATGAAACACAATGTGATTGAATGTGAAAAACAATGTATACGAACCGATATAAATTAAAATTTTTTTTAAAAAATGCAAAACTATGGTACATAACCTTGCTTGCTGAAACTAACGAGATCCTGAAGCCTTTGCTGCAGAGTGTCAAGGACTGCAGTCTTCAGTATGGACTGAAGCTCAAACATCAAGTGATAAAGATTCTCACCACTGGGCCAATTGGCAGCACCATATAAATGGAGAAGACATTGAGATTGTTAACAATTCAGCTTGCTCATTTCTACAATCAACACTCTTGGCACCAGCAGTCAGGAAGTCAAAAGACAAAATGCATTGGGAAAATCTGCTGTCAGAAACCTCTACTGAGTGCTAAAGAGCAGTGATATCAATCTAGAGACTAAGGTGCACCTGATCCAGGCCATGATTTTTACAGTTATTTGCTATACATCAGAGAGCTGGACAGTGACCAAGAAGAAGGATTGCTGCCTTTGAGTTGTGGTGCTGATGAATTCCGTGGACTGCCAAGAGAACAAATAGATCTGTCCTGGAGAGGATGCAATTAAGTTGCTTCTTAGAAGCAAGGACTTTTACTGCCTAACATAATTTGGACATGTTTTCAAGAGAAATCAGTCCTTGGAGAAAGACATTATGCTTGGAAGGGTAGAGGGACATTGCAAGAGAGCAAGAACCCGGAGATGAAATTACACAATTACTGGGATAATGAGGTTAAGTGTGTCAGATATGGTGAGATTGGCTTAGGATAGGGCAGTGTTCAGAGCTCTTGTGCATAGGGTTGCTATGTGTCACAGACCACTCGATGGCACATAACAACAACAGTGGCATGGTATATAGGATCTTGCACTGCTAAACAAAAGGTCTGTAGTTAGGATTACCCAGCTTATCCAAGAGAAAAACATGGACGATTTCCTCCCATTAAGATTTACAGCCTCGTTTATTGCGGCTTTGTTCACAATAGCAAAGAGTTGGAAACAACCCAAGTGCTATCAACAAACGGATGGATAGAGAAGCTCTGGTCTATTCACGCAATGGAATACTACGCAGCATTGAAAAACAAGGAACTCATGAAATATGCAAAATAGGTGACCCTGTAGCACCCTATGCTGAGTGAAATATCTCAGTCACAAAAGGACATATACTGCATAGGGCCACTGTTGTAAAATGAAACTGACCTCGGGGTTGAGGGAAGACAGAGAAAGAGGGGATAAATAATGTATACTGCTGAAACAGATGAGAGAGAAAACTGTTTAAAAGGAATATATGATTAGGTATTATTGTCATGACAGGAGACCAGAATGAAGGCTGCACAGTGAAGTGGACTTGAAGGGGAGGGATTGTATAACAATGAAAGAATTTTTATTTTACTTTTCAAAGAGAAGATCGAATTGGGGGTAAGGGGTTGGCAGGAAGAAAAGTACAACAATGAATGACTGGAAACCCTAAGTCTCTGTAAACTTCGATTAAAATTAATTAAAAAAACAAAACAAACAGAGAGATGTACAGCCTCAGAAAGCTGTGATGGGTCCCTGTAAGTCAACCTTGATTAGATGGCACTTGGTTTGGTTTGATGTGGGTATCATTTAGTATTGGATTATAATTGTATTATAAACCTTTTAAGTTTATAGCCACTTCCCACTTATCAACCATCTTGTTACTAGTATTTCTCACTTATGACAAACGTAAAAAATTCCACTCTTTTGTGCATTTAATGTACATGTGATGGTAATGAACACTCAGGTGTAAGATGATCCTAATGCACCAATGGCTAAAGTATGGGTCAATTTGGATGGCCATAATTTTCAGTGGTTTAGTAGTTATGCAGTGTTATCATTTGACAATTATGTGATAATGAGGTCACCCTCCATTTTTGCACGATCTCGTTTTGGCATGATGATGTGATCTCTTGAACCACACCATGTCGATAAGTGTGAAGTAGGTAGACACAATATCAAGAGTCTCTGGCTGTGGTTCTACTAAACACTGTAGTACAATCCTTTCATATTTCCCTTCTGATGATCAGTTTTCCTATTAGCTGCTATTGTTGTTAGGTACCACAGTGTCGACTATGACTCATAGTGACCCTACAAACAATAGATCTGAACCCTGCTCTATCCTGCACCATTGTCACCATCTCTGATGTGCTTGAGCCCACTGTGGCAGTCACTGTGCCAATCCATGAGAGCCTTGTTGTGGAAAATGTAAATGTTGTCAGGAGAGGCCAGTTCTTAGAAAAATATATCAGGGTGGGAAAGGTGGAGGATCAGAAAAGAGAAGAAAATTCAGATATTGTAAGGTAAATATATCCTTCACATTTAATAGAAAACATTAAGCAAAAATTCTTGCAGTTCATGCAAGAAAAAAAAAATCTTTTTCCTTTTTATTTGGGTATGCAGCTTTCTACACCTAGGCCTCTATACTTACCTAAAACAATTGTTGTTGTTGTTTGTGCCATCAAGTCACCTGCTACTCATAGCGACCCTTTGTACAACAGCCCGAAACCCTGCTCTGTCCTGTGCCAGTCTTATTTTGTCTGACACACCTACCCCTATTACCCCAGTCACTGGATCAATCCATCTCATAAGAGGTCTTCCTCTCCTGCACTATCCCTCCAACTCTCCCCAGCATGTCCAAAGTATGTCAAACAAAGCTTCAGAATCCTTGCCTCTGAGGAGCAGCCTAGTTTAACCCTCTCCAGGACAAACCTGTTTAATCTCTTAGCCATCCATGATATATTCAGTACTCTTCTCCAGCACCACAGCTCAAAGGCATCAATTCTCCTATCATCCCTAGTCATTGTCCAGCTCTCTGATGCATAGCAAGTGATTGCAAAGACCATTGCCTGTATCAGGTGCACCTGAGTCTCCAGACTGACATCGTTGCTCTTCAATATTTTTGATAGATCTGACAGTAGACTTTCCCAATGCAATATGTCTTTTAATTTCCTGGCTGCTGGTGTCAAAAGTGTTGATTGTGGAGCCAAGCAAACTAAAGCTGTTAACTATCTCAATAACCATCTATCATGATACTGCCAGTAGGCCCAGTGGTGAGAATATATGTTTTCTTGATGTTGAGCTTCAACCCATATTGAAGGCTGCAGTCCTTGACCTTCTGCAGCAAGCTCTTCAGGTCCTTCTCATTTTCAGCAAGGGTTGTGTCGTGTACATGACACAGATTGTTGGTGAATCTTCCACCAATCCTGATGCCACATTTCTCCTCAGAGACCCCAGCCTCCCTGATAATCTGTTCTGCATATAGATTGAAAAGGTATGAAGATAGGACATATCCCTGGCATACTCCCTTCCCTATTTTGAACCATGCAGTTTTTCCTTGTTCTGTTCTGATTACTGCCTCCTGGTCCAAGTATAGGTTTTGCATAGTATAATCAAGTGTTCTGGGATTCTCATTCTTCTCAGAGTCAGCCACAGTTTGTTGTGATCCACATAGTCAAATGCTTTTGCATAGTCAGTGAAAGAGAGACATTCCTCTGGTAATCCCTGCTTTCAGCCAAGATCCATGTAACATTAGCTACAATATCCCTAGTACGATGGCCTCTTTTAAACCCAGTCTGCACTCTGGTAATTCTCTATTGATATGCTGTTCCAGTCATGTTTGGGTAATCTTCAGCAGACTCTTGCTTGCATGTGATATTCACATGTTGCTGCAAATGACGGTCATATATTGAAGGGAAAAAAAGTGTTTCTAAGCAAGGTCGTCAATTTAAAAGTGTGCGACAATGTGTTAATGATATTATTTGGTAATTTCCACACTCTGTCGGATCACCTTTCTTTGGAATGGGAACAAATATAGATCTCTTCCAGTTAGTTGGCCAGGTGGTTGTTCTCCAGATTTCTTGGCACAACTTGGTGAGCACATCCAGGGCAGCATCTACTTGTTGAAATATTATCAATTGGTATATAGTCAGTTCCTGGGGTCTTGTTTTTTGCCAGTTCTTTCAGAGCAGCTTGAAATTCTTCATCACCACAGGCTCTTGCTCATATGTTGTTTCATGAAATTCTTTTGTCCACCAATTCCTTTTGGTACAGTGACTCTATCCTCTTTCCATCTTCTTTTAATACTTCCTAGATAATTTACTATTCTACCCAAAGCATACTTAAGTTATGCAACTTGAGGTTTGAATTTGTTCTTCAGTTCCTTCAGCTTAAGAAATGCTGAGTGAGGTTAGCCACTTTTATTTTCTTACTCCAGCTCTTTACACATTTCATTATAATACTTTACTTTGTCTTTCAGAGCTGCCCTTTGAAAACTTCTGTTCAGCTCCTTAACTTTTTTTATTTCTTCCCTGTGCTTTGTCTTCTTGGCACTCTAGTCCAATATTCAGAGTCTCTTCTGACATCCATTTTGTTCCTTTCTTTCTCCTCTGTCTTTGTTATGACCCCTTGCATTCTTCCTGGATTATATTCTTGATATCCTCCCACAATCCATCTGGTCTTCCCTCATTAGTGTTCAAGGCCTCAAACCTGTTCCTGAGATTGTTTTGAAATTCAGGTAGGATAGACTCAAGGTCATATTTTGGTTTGGTAGATTTAATTTTCCTTACCTTCAGCTTGAACTTGCATATGAGTAATTGGTGGTCTGTTCCACAATTGGCACCTGGCCTAGTTTTCACAGCTGATATTGAGCTTCTCCAGTGGTTCTTTCCAGAGATGTAATCAGTTTTATTCCCATGCATAACATCAGGTGAAATCTCTGTATATAGCCTGCATTTTTGTTTCTTATAAAACATATTTGCAATGAATAAATAGTTGCTTGTTCAAAATTCTATCATTCTGTCTCCCTCCAGCTTCATTTCTGTCACCAAGTCCATGTTTTCCAACTACTGATCCTTTTTCTCTGTTCCCAACTGTAGCATTCCAGTCATCCATTATTATTAATGCATCTTGATTGCATGTTCACTAGATCTCTGATTGCAAAAGTTGGTAGAAATCTTCTATTTCCTCTTCTTTGGTGTATGTCTCTGAATAATAGTGATATTCACTAGACTGCCTTGTATGCATATGGATATTATCAAGACCAATCTAGCAATGACTTTTTTAACTATGAAAGCAACCCCATTTTCCCTCACCTTTTCATCTCCAGCATAGTAGATCGTAAGATTGTCTGATTCAAGTTTTTCTAAGTCATACAGCACTCTGGTCAATTTGCTGTGATGAGATAGTCTGGGTTTGCTGTGATACTAAATCTTGTGCCATTTGGATCTCAAATTCCATAATGGAACAGCTGTGCCATAGGTGTGCCAAACACCATAATGGCTGCCCATCGTGGGCAGTGTTTGGTGGAGCTCCCAGATTGATTCAGGTTTGGAAGCAGGAGTGGCATCCACTTCCTAAACCACATGCCTCTGGAAACTCTCTGAATTTGGAGAAATGATAATAGTTATAGAAAGGCTTTAGGCCTTTTGTTTATAGGATCGCTATGAGTCGTATGTGACTTGATGGCAATAAACAACAAAACAACAGACTCAAAATGCCCTAAATCAGCAGAGTATTAGAAGTACATCATTACCTATCACATTACACACCAGTGAAAAATTGATCACTTAGTATAAAGGCTATAGGATTTTACTACCTTATTGCAGTAAATTTTATTAAAATAATTCTCCCTCTCTCCTATTGTGTTGTCATAGCTGACCCTCCAGTGGGTTTTCAGAGGCTATAAATCACACACAAGGAGACTTCCCATCTTTCAGTGAAGCAGCTGGTGGATTCGAACCTCCTACTTTTAAATAAATTAGGAGGAAAACATTGCTCAGACATATCTAAGAAAGTAATATTTAATGAGTAAGTTTCATTATCAGCCTCTTCTTCAGTGTGTGTGTGTGTGTGTGTGTGTGTGTACATGCCTTGAGCGTGTGCACATATGTGTGTTTTTCCTTATATAATTGATTTGCATAAGTTTCTGGTGGCAGAGTGACTGGTGTAAGTAAAGTTGAACAATATATTTTCCATAATTCAAGAGTTTAAACAATAGTAAAGAGCTCTGCTATAATTCAACTATTTGGTATCTTTATTATCCTTCCCTGTCTTCTGTGAACATGGTAAATATGTTCTATAAATAACTGAGGAAAAGCTCTTTGTTAAGTGCCTTTTTCTTTGTAATTCAGCGTGACTTCATGAGTAAGAACTAGAGGTAGTGCTGCAGTGAATGTGTCTTCGTTCCCGTATTTAGATTGAGGTCATTATGGTTAGTCAGCGATGAGAAAAATCTATCACCTCACTCCAGGAATATTACATTTACCTAGAGTCCAGTTTTGGTTACAAACTACTCTTCTCACCACATCATATGTAGTACATGGTAACTGTAAGCTCTAGGGGTCCTCTTGTCTAGAATGTTGGTCTTCTTAATATTTTGGAGGGTAAAAAGATTGAGTTTTCATTACCAAAAACTACTTGCTCCCTTGTACATGAGATTTGCTTTTTTTACATTAATATTAATAAGCACAGGAATCTTTGATTTTGAATTTCCATATCTCCTCCATTTTTGTTAAACTACTTTTGGTGATAAATGACTATTTTATACTCACAGGCAGCTCTTGTGATCTTAGTGAGTAAGGAGTTACACTATCAACCCCCCAAAAAAGTAGGAGGTTCGAATCCACCAGCTGCTCCACTGAAAGATGGACAGTCTCCTTGTGTGTAATTTATAGCCTCTGAAAACCCACTAGAGGGTCAGCTATGACAACACAGTAGGAGAGAGGGAGAAGAATTATTCTAATAAAATTTACTGCAACAAGGTAGTACAACCTCTCCACTTATTTTAAAACACAATCTTAGGACACATAGAGACATGAAATTTAGCTTTTGTACTCTTAAGTACTTGAAATTTAGGCGATTGTTTCTGTATGATATAATTTCAGAGTGTGGTTTTGGAATCCTCCTGTGGTGAGCACAGCTTATTTAAGCCACTACAGGAAATGTAACTTTAGGGAACTTGGTCAGTGTTGAGTTTCTGTTATTTGTGTCTCTGGGGTGGAGCACCAGAACTCCCTGTTTATGAAAGTACGTCGTCATCCCATATGGAAGGGTGCTACTGCAAGTGAAGCTGAAGGTTAACGTGTGATTACATAACCAGGAAATAAAGTTAGTTCCAGGAAGTTATAGAAGAGCAAAATAAAGCCTGAAGCCTTTTTTTTAATTTCTAGCAAGTTCTAGAAGATACACATCTTTTCTTCTTAATAGTTATTGTTTAAATTGGCCATTCTCCAGCTTTCTCAAGACTTCCTTATACTCATAAACTATTGAGTTTTGTTTGTGTTTACTGTTATATATATATTAAAACTGAGAAATGTTAAGAAAAAAAATTGTTCCCAGAATACAAATAAAAGGTTATTGTAACCAGTTAGATGTGTGTGGATATCTAAAGAGTGAAGAGGAGGGGGAGAGGGAGACTGTCGGTGGGAAGGGTCACAGAATTTGGTGGGTGGAGGGAGGGAGCAAAGGAATTAGGAAAGATCCACTGGGGATCTGAAAAGATGGGGTAATTGTGGGCATAGATCAGTCGTGATTAATTTTGTAAGACACAATGTATGGGAATGATCATAAGAAACACAATAAGAATGAAAACAAATTTGAGAAAGATTTCTTTTCTAGAATAAAAGCCTTCCTACTTTATGGCTCATTAAAACTAAAGACTAGGTAATTATTCTACTATTTCACAAATAGCTTCCTTTCATTATCCCTTCTTCTCCCAACTATAAAATGGCCTAAATAGAGTTACTGATACAATTATATGTAAATCCAAGTCCTTTGAAAAAGACTGCTCAAGTGTTACTTGTTGGCTTGGTGCTCTTCATGGCATGGACGATGTAGTCATAAATCCTGGTAAACATTCTTTGCAGCTTCTCTCTGCCAGCTTTTTTCAAACTCAACAGAAACGTCGTCGTAGCCCCCAGGTGCAGAGCACACTTCCTTAAACCTAGGGAACTGATGAAATAGCACGTATAACATTATCTCATTGGTCTTTTCTGGTAAATTGTTAGGTTAGAGGGCAGTGATGGACCTGAGGCCATGGTGTTGAGTTTCCTTATGTGCTCATTGAATTTAGTGTTCCCTAGCCAGGAACAGTCTGTTCCTGTTGCAGTCTATTCCACAATTATTGCTTTCCCCCACTTTTGTCTTTTTCTTTCATTGTACACAAAAGTGCCTCACATTTTTTATTTTATATGAAAATTTGTGTTTGCATGCTAGATGGTACATGGGTTTGCCATAAAACAAATCCTTGTTACTGTCTGAAGGCATTTGTAGACTTGACCAGTTCGTTAATGCTACAGTATCTACCATATGGCCAGAATTAGAGAAGAGGTAATTGAAGGATCTCTTCAATTCTTCTATCTTAAGTTTACAATTCATATGTTGATATAAATAAATAGTGGGCTGGAAGCCTTTTGTTTAGAGTCAATCGGGACCTGATCAGCAGGCCTTTGTATTATGGCGCTTTGGCCTGGTGTTATTTGTGTTTGATATGAGCATTCTTCTAAGTGGTACTTGTCTGTCAATTTGTTGTACTGAGGTAACTTGTGGTTGCTGTGATACTGAATGCTGTGCCACTGGTGTGTCAAATGCCATAATGTTTATCCATGGTGGACAGTGTTTGGTCGAGTTCTCAGATTAAGACAGTCTTTGATGTAGGAGTGACCGCCACTTCCTAAACCACATGCCTATGAACTTAGAGAAATGAAGATAGATATAGAACAGAGTGTAGGTCTTTTGTTCTTAGGGTCGCTATAAGTCATATTCAGCTCAGCAGCACTTATCAACAACAGCAAACAACAAAATCCATGTTTTAGTTTAAACTGTTCAAACTGCCTAAATCCTCCTGCTGTGAAGGAAAGGAGAGGGGAGGGGAGGAAAAGATGGGAGGGAGGGAGGGGAGGGAGGGAGAAAGGGAAGGAAGAAAGGAAGGAAGGAAGGAAGAGAAGGAGGGAGGGAGGAAAGGGAACTCTGGTGGCCTAGTTGCAAGAAACTGCGCTGCAATCCCAAAGGCATTTGGTTCAAATCCAGTCTCCTCCTGTGCCTCTCGGATCTGATCCGATGGTACACCACAGACAAAATAATAAATTATGTAAATATATTCATTGTTCTTAATAAAAATAACTTTTTATTATAAAAAGCATCATGACTAGAATACAGAGTTTTAGGTAGCATTTTAAAGAATGAGAATTCCCCAACACTTCATTGTACTTATGAGAAACCAGTACCTAAACCATGAAGCAATAATTCTCACAGAAAGGAAGATAACTTGTAATATTTAGGGTCAGAAAAGGTGTTAATTAGGGTTGTGTCCATCCTCCATAGTTATTCGGTCTGTTTACTGAGCAAATAATTTGAGAATCTGGACTGTATGAAGAGGAATGTGGTATCAAGATTCAAGAACTTACTGAAGAATATCAAAGACTACAGCCGTGAATATAGATTATACCTTAAAAAAATAGATGGATTGATAGATTATACCTTAACATCAAGAAGAGGAAAATCCTCACCACTGGACCAATAAGCAACAGCATAATGTCGTTGTTGTCAGTAATCCAGTATAAAATAAAAATTTTATTTAAATAAATTTTAAAAGTACTGTAAGGTATTGTGAGAGTAAAGGAATAGAGAATGAAGAAGACTGGTTTGAGAAACCAGACACCTGGATCTTAGCCCAGTGTTGACATGTCTTTGCCATATAATCTTGTGAAAATCACCTCACCTCTCTATGTCTCATTCTTTACGCTGGGGAGTAAGTGTTGGGTCCTTTGTGTAAGCAAAGACATTGGCCCAAATTACTCCAGTAGTCACTGTAGTCTTAAACGGCACAAACTCATAAAACCCCTTTGACTTTTTTTATGACTGTGTAAAGTAATATTAAGAAGTCATATTCTTTTTTACATTATATAATACAATGTATCAACATTTCAGGAGCTCTGGAGGCAGGTGTTGCTGTGTATCATCCAGTCAGAACTGACCCATAGTTGACTCTCTAGTGGGTTTTCAGAGGCACTTAACTGCACAGGAGGAGACTGCCCGTCCTCTTCTTGTGGGACAGCTGATGGCTTCAAACCAGGTGCAACACAGACTGCAGCGCAGGTTCTTACCCCTCCACCATCAGAACTCCCTTCTGGAGGCCTGGTGAGTAGAAAGTTGTGCTGTCAACCCCAAAGCAAGCAGTTCGAATCACTAGTTGTTCCTCAGGGAAAAAATGGGCAATCTCCTTCCATGTGATTTCTATTGCCTGGGAAAATCCAGTGGCGGGTTTGGAGCTATGAGTCAGTTCTGACTTGACAGCAATGGTTGTTGACTTGATCAATATTTAAAGTGTCTGAATAATTCAGGAAAGTAGTATTTTCCAAATGATTACTACGTGATGTTATAAAACATACATGTATAAAAGATCAATTCAAGGTATAAGACAAAATTAATAATTTTAGTGTAATAATACACGAGTTAATTAGTTTCTGATTACACCTAGTGACAACTGAGGACAAACATCATGGATTCCACGTAAATAAAAGGAAATAAGTTTACTGAGGGATAAACATCCCATGGTGAAGGACATCCACCATCACAGAATAAAATAAATACTTCACCAGGTTTGGGGTATGTTCTTGTTTTACTGCAGGAGGAAATGTATTTCATAAATGAATGGGGGGGGGAAGTGTTAAAGACGGGATCTCTTGGACAATTTGTCAGGGATATCCACAATACATTAGGTAGGATTACATGATTAGCCAAAGGCACATTGCCATTCACTTTTTTTAGAGGGTGATCCTGAGACTATAATAGTTTTTCTGATACTCTTTATCAATTATTTCACTTCACTTGGGTCCAAAATCAACACTCATAGTAGCAGCAGTCAAGAAATGAAAGATGTGTTGCACTGGGGAAATCTGTCAAGGACTTCTCCAAAGTGCTAAAGAGCAAGGATGTCAGGTTGAAGACTAAGGGGTGCCTTATTCAAGACATAGTCTTTTCAGTTACTTGTTGTGCATCTGAAAGTTGGACAATGAGTCAGGATGACAGAAAAATTTATAACTTTGAGTTGTGGTCTTGGAGAAGAGCACTGCCCATCCCATGGTCTACCAAAAGAACAAACGCATATCTTCTGGAAAAATTGAACCAGTGTACCTATTAGGGGCAAGGATGGTGAAACTTCATCTCACATAATTTGGGCATGTTAGGAGGAACCAGTCCGTGAAAAAAGGCATCATGTTGGGAAAAGTAGAGGAAAGAGAAAGAAGAAGACTTTCAACCAGATGTAGTGACTGTAACTAAGGCCTTGAGCATTTTGGACATTGTGTGGATGACGCAGAATAGGGCAAGATTCAGATCTACTGATCATAGGGTCATTTTGAGTCATACCTGACTCCATGGCACATAACAACGATGACTTAACATTAGTAAAACTGGGGGGGGGGCTCTGGTGGCATACTCTGTAAAGAGCTGCGCTGTTAGCCCAAAGGTCACACACCACCTCACAAGAGAAAGATTTCAGAGCAATGACTTTGACTTGTAAACTTTTTCCTCTATCATGCCTGCTTCCAGGAAGTCTGAAAAGACCTGTAGGGCATAGGCACTACCTCTCACATCTGTTTGATAAAAATGAAAAATACGAAAAAAAAAAAAAAAAAAGAAAAATACTTTTTGGGAAAAGATTGACTAGATCTCTTTTACCTAGTAGACTTCAGAGAAAAAGAATGCCTTCCTTAGGGTATAAAGCGAGGTCAGCCATAAGGAATACAGGAACTACCATTTTAAAAATCCAACATATATTCCAGACACATGTCAAGATGTTGTTACAGGCAGCTCTGGTGGCCTAGTGGATAGGGAGTTGTGCTCCCAACCCAAAGGCCAGGTGGGTCAAACTCACCATTGCTTCTCCTGCAATTTACACCTTCTTAAAACTCACTGGAGGGTTGGCTATGAGTCAGTTCAGAATTAATGGCAATGAGTTTTTGTGGTCATAAGGTGGTATTGAGTGGAGCACAATTTTCAGAGACTCTATGAAAGACAGACTGAAATCTTGCATTATTTTGGGCCATCTTCTTTATGATCTCTGCTATGTTCACATTCATTGTTACAGTCACTGTGTCAACCCATGAATTAGAAGGTCTGACTCTCCTTCACAAACATACCACTCCTCCTAGCATGTCTCCTTCCAAGAACTGTCCCCTCCTGACAACATGTGCAAAGTATGTGAGATGATGTTTCATCACCCTTGGCTCTAAAGAGCACCCTGGTTGCACTTCGTCCAATCACATTTGTTTGCTGGGTATTGAAGACATTTTGCCAACATTACAATTCAAAGGCACTGACTGTTCTTTTGTCTTCCTCATGGATTGTTCCACTTTCAGATGCATAGAAAACAAGTGAAAGCTTAGAGCAGGTGCATCTTAGCCTTTAAATTGATCTCCTTACTCTTTAGCACATTAAAGAGGGCCTTGGTGGTCAGTACTTTTTCCTAAAGCAACACATCTTTTCAATACTTAACTGTTACTACCATCAGTGTGGTTGTGTAGTAAAATGAAATAATTGGCAATGTCAATCTTTTCTCCATCTATTATGCTATTCCTTTTGATGATATACTGAGTCACTGTGTCAAAAGGAATTGGCAAACACAGAAGAATTTAATGAGACAACATATGAGCCAGAGCCTATGGTGATGAAGGAAGAAATCCAGGCTAATTTGAAGGAAATAGCAAAATAATAAGGCTCCAGGAATAGATGGTATACCAATTGACATATTTCAGGTAACAGATGCTGCCCTGAACGTGCTTATCAGGTTGTACCAAGAAACCTGGAGAAGAAACACTTGGCCAACTGACTAGAAGAGATCTATATTTGTTCTCATCCCAAAGAAGGGTGACCCGACAGAGTGTGGAAACTATAGAACAGTATCATTGATTTCACATGCAAGCAAGATTCTACTGAAGATTATCCAAAAACTACTGAAACAGCACATCAACAGAGAACTGCCAGAAGTCCAGGCTGGGTTTAGAAGGGGTCGTGGTACTAGGGATATTGTAGCTAATATTAGATGGATCTTGGCTGAAAGCAGGGAATTCAGAGGAATGTATATCCGTGTTTCATTGATTATGCAAAGGCACTTGACTGTGTGGACCCTAACAAGCTGTGGCTAACTCTGAGAAGAATGAGAATCCCAGAACACTTGATTGTACTAACATGAAACCTATACTTGGACCAGGAGGCAGTCGTCAGAACGGAGAAGAAAACACTACATGGTTCAAAACTGGGAAAGGCGGACTTCAGGGATGTGTCCTGTGTCCGTACCTTTTCAACCTGTACGCAGAACAGATTATCTGGGAGGCTGGGCTCTATGAGGAGAACTGTGGCATCAGGATTGGTGGAAGATCTATTAACAATCTGCGTTATGCAGATGACACAACCCTGCTTGCTGAAACCAAGGAGGACCTCATGCACTTGCTGCAGAGGGTCAAGGACTGCAGCCTTCAGTATGGACTGAGGCTTAATGTCAAGAAGACAAAGATTCTTACCACTGGACCAATCGGTAGCATCAGGATGGATGGCGAAGAGATTGAGATTGTTCACAGCTTCAGTCTGCTCGGCTCCACAGTCAACACTCTTGGCACCAGCAGCCAGGAAATCAAAACACGTATTGCGATGGGAAAGTCTGCTGTTAATGACCTCTCTAAAGTACTCAGGAGCAATGGTGTCTCTCTGGAGACTGAGGTGCGCCTGATACAGGCCATGGTCTTTGCAATCACTTGTTATGCATCAGAGTTGGACAGTGACTAGGGAGGACAGAAGAATTGATGCCTTTGAACTGTGGTGCTGGAGACGAGTATTGAATGTACCCTGGACTGCCAAGAAAACAAACAGATTCATCCTGGAGAGGGTTAAACCAGGTTACTCCTTGGAGTCAAGGATTCTGGGGCTTTGTCTGACATACTTGGGCATTTTGCAAGGAGGGACAGGTCCTTGGAGAGGGACACCATGCTTGGGAGGGTGGAGGGACAGCTCAAGAGGGGAAGACCCTCTTTGAGATGGATTGATTGAGTGACTGGGGTAATTGGGATGGGTGTGTCAGAGGCAGTGCGAAAGGCACAGGATAGAGCAGGGTTTAGGGCTGTTGTACATAGGGTCGCTATGAGTCGCAAATGACTTGATGGTGCATAACAACAACAACAACAATGCGGGCTAAGCGGTGAAGAGTTGCTCTGCCAAGCCCAAGCCAAGGCTGAAGCCACCAGACGCTCTGAGGAGAGAGCCAGACAGGCTCCTCCCGTGTGATTTACAGCCTCTGAAAACCCTCTGGAGGATAGGCTCTGAGTCAGTTCCCATAGCAATTTTTGGTTGAGATTGTGATGATCAATTAAGAAAACGAGGTAAATTCTAGTGTTGAATGAAAATTAGGCTCTTTTTAAAATAAAACTCATTATGAAAACCAGTTAAGTTTTGCTAGGACAGTAACTTTCTGTATATATCATCTTTCTTATAGGCAGGGAGTATATGTATACATGCACCCACATTTAAAATGGCATTTCCCCTTTTATAAATGTGAAATAAATGAATTATAAAAATGTCAGCATTTAACGCAGCCCAGTTTCTTTGTCACATGTGTATACCACAGTCTGCTTTTTCTTTTAGCAATCTTAAACTCAGTTTTATGTGTTCATGGAGTAGGACATGAAAGAAGCTAATAGTTTTATTTTTTATTTCTAAAAAACCCAACATTTTAGTACAACATTTCTCTATCCAAAGAGTCCTGATCTTATGCTCAGCATGACTTCGATGTTATTTTAATCATAAGAGACAGTCATTCTAAGTTGTCATAAAAACTGTAAAGGACCTTGAGATGTCTTTAAACAACAGCTGTGAAACAACAATTTCTGGAGATATCCTACTATAAATACACAATAAGGGAAAAATTGAATACATATATAGTGGGTTTATTTCCTCCTAATACTTTGCCCTGAAATGCCAACATTTTAAACATTTTAGGAGTCCACTGCTAGGAAACTTGAGAGTTGCTAAAAGGATTGTTCTGTCTTCTCATTTCTCTATGGAATATAATTACCAGAATCAAGAAATGATCAATGATCAGTTGACCTTTAATAGATCACATTAAACATTTAGTTGAAACAGTGGCTTAAAAAACCACCGTTAACTCTGTAACTATGTTTTCAAAGTTTACTGACTGAGAGTAACATGAAAAAAAATTTTATCTATTTCTTTTTCACAATGAAAATCACACAGGGAGTATGTGAGAAGGCCAGTAAACACTCTCAGTCACTTCTGCAGCCTCATGTCATCGAGGTGAGTACGACTCAGCGAGCCTAGGAACAACAGGTCTGAACCCCGTCCTGCCTGTGCCACAAGGATCTGCAGAAGGCAAGAACGGTGTGCCCCTAGAGCCCACAGCACGGTGGTGCTGCCAAAGCCCGATTCAGTCATCTGGACTCCAGAAATGTGAGAAAAGAAACCTCTATTCTTTAAAGCCATGGGGAACTCTGTAATGACAACTCTAGGAACCTAGGGACAATACTTAGGAAACCAACATGGCTTACTACAAAACACAAAAGGAAAGAAAATGAGAAGTTAATAATAGTCACCAAATATTTAAGATCAAGGGCAGAATTTGGAGTTTTCAGTTCACAATTTAAAAGTACTATAAGATGGCAAAACAACTGTGAGAGATCATCTCACCCCAGTAAGAATAGCAAAATTTAGCAGAACAGCAAACATCAAATGCTGGCGAGGTTGTGGAGGAACTGGAACCCTTATTCACTGTTGGTGGGAGTGTAAAATGGTGCAACCACTCTGGAAGGTGGGATGGCACTTTCTCAAAAAGTTGCAAACAGATACCATTTGACTCAGCAATTCCACTACTGGGAGTTTATCTTAAAGAAACCATAACTGCCACCTAAGCAGATATATGCACACCCATGTTTATTGTGGCTTTGTTAGAAATAGCAAAGAGCTGGAAAGAAACCAAATGCCCATCAACAAACGAAATGAATAGAGAAGCTCTGGTAGTCACACAATGGAATACTATGCAGCATTAAAAAACAAGGAACTCTTGAAATATGTAATATGACCCCGGAGGACATTATGTTGAGTGAAGTATCTCAGTTACAAAAGGACAAATATTGCATAGGACCACTGTTGTAAAATGGGACTGACATCAGCGTTGAGGGAAGACAGAAAAGGAGGGCAGGAATGATGTATATTGCATTGAAACAGATAAGGGAGAGAACTGTTTAAAAGGGATATATGAATGGGT
>NW_006399891.1:2494887-2496709 GCF_000299155.1 Elephantulus edwardii | reverse complement strand
TTTCCTTCAAAGCAGCTTGAACTTCTTCCTTCATCACCATAGGCTCTTGCTCATATGTTATTTCATTAAATTCTTCTGTATCTGCCAATTCCTTTTGATACAATGACCCAGTTTATTCCTTCCATCTTCTTTTAATACTTCCATTGTTGTTAGATACCATCAAGTAGAATGCTACTCACAGCGACCCTGTGAACAAAAGATCTGAACTCTGGCCTGTCCTGTCCCATCCTCATCATCTGTGACACACTTGAGCCCATTGCTGCACTCCCTGTATCAGTCCATCTCATTGAGGGTTTTTCTTTTTTGCTGACCTTTCTAAGCATGATGTCCTTCTCCAAGGAATAGCTTGTAGGATCCTAGAATAGGTCATGGGGAAGTAGGGGTGTTTTGCCTGACTATTAGAACAGCAAGCAAATGAAAAGGTCATAGGAGCATGAAAAATTCCCATTAAGAGTTCAGGAAATAGTATATTTATTTGCATGAAGAGTTGTGTTGGTATAGTTTGTAAGGACTTGAACTCATTTAGCATTCAAATTCTTGGGACTCATCTCCAGAGACTCAGATTATAAAAATTGTGTATGGACCCAAGAATCTTTATGTTAATAAGCTATTCAGGCATTTTATATTAATCTTTAAGAGTAAAGGAGTACTATGCAGCACTGAGGAGCAATGATTTAAAAAAAATACTATGTAACTTGGGAAAGATTGGAGAAGTGAACTAACTCAGTCTCATAAGGACAAATGCTGCACAAGACTATTATTATAAAAATAGAAGGATGACTAGTAAAATATGTATAGGGATTCTGGGGGAAAGGGGTGGGAGCTGAAGGGTAAGGTCGGGTAGGGGCAATACCACAGGTTGTACAGTTTGGTAGGTGGACAGCAAGGGCAAAGAAATGGGAAAGATCTGGCGGGGACCTGAAATGACAGGGTAATGGTGAGCATAATCCAGTGGTGATTAATTTTATAAAATGCAAAGTATGGGAATGATTGTATGATGTATGATGTCAATGAAGGAAAGTATGGAGGGGAAATCTGCATAATAAAAAAAAAAATTTAAAAATTCAAGGAACTCCCATGACATAGTACTTTGTGTGTTGGGCTCCTAACCAAAAAGGACTTCTGTTGAATCCACCAGACACTCTGAGTCAGAAAGATTTATAGTCTTTGAAATCCTTTGGAGAGTTTCCATGAGTCAGAATTGACTTGACTGCAGTAGGTTCTTTAAGCATCACGGTTCTTAGGGAGGTCTGGTGGCCTAGTGGCAAAAAGTTACACTGCAATCCCAGAGGCGCGTGATTCAAATCCACCAGATGCTCTGCTGGAGAAGGAGGAGCAATCTCTTCCTGTACCAGTCAGATCTGAATTGACAGTACACACACAAAAAATAATAAAATAAAATTTAAAAAATGAGTCACTGTTCTTAAAGAAAAAGTAAAAAATAGTCACTGTTCTTCAGACTGAGTGAATAGAAAATATGGAATCTAGAATCCTTCTCATTGTTTTTTTTTAAAAAAGAAAATTTTTATTTTATACAGGTTTACTTGTAAAATATGTATACATTGTTTTTCACACCAGACCATTCCTATTTCCTTTAGCCACCCTTCTCTCTATCCATCAAACTGTGGAACCTTATGATTAAACCTCCCTTTGCTTCCCCCCTTTCAACCTTGGATCCTCATACATGTTCTACAATAAGGGTCTTACACAGTATTTGTCCTTATGGGACTGAGTTGTTCACTTTGCATGGTGCTCCCCAGGCCCTCCCAAGTAGAATATTTTGACCGTAGATTTCAAACTTGATGTTGTTGTTGTTGTTGTT
>NW_006399891.1:2491807-2494092 GCF_000299155.1 Elephantulus edwardii | reverse complement strand
GATAAATCGTCCACCAATCTTGACCCCACATTTCTCCTCATAGAGCCCAGCCTCCCGGATAATCTGTTCTGCATATAGGTTGAAAACGTATGGAGATAGGATGCATCCCTGGCGTACGCCCTTCCCAATTTTGAACCATGCAGTTGCATCAAACTGGATATCCCATTTTAAATCTATTTTTCCATGTAAATTTTAGCGCAAACAATGTATAAATAGATTCCCCCCCCCCATAAAGTAACAGGTTGGTTTACTCTAGGAATCCTTAGTGTTAAAACGGAATTTTCATGAAAATGAAAGCCGATTTTTTTTTTTAAGCCTCAGATGAAGCTAACCAAATCAGGCTCATTCTTTAAAGTTATTTGTAAATTTGTTTTTTAAAATTGGAGCCAAAAAAAAGTTGTGACTACAGGCAATCCTCATTCCTAAACAATATCCTTTCCCAGTTATGTACCAAAGAATGTGTATGTACTTTGGAATAGATCCAAAGAGGTCTTATTTACCCTCCTTCACTTTGAGTCACTTCTGACTGGATGCCATTGAGTTTGAGAGGTTTGTATTTAGTGGGAGCGGTGGAAGGTTATTAGTACAGGAAAACAGTCACTGAAACCTTTTTTCAGTGATTTAAGAGCTAAAAGTGCAGCAAGTGAAGTTGATGGTGGTGAAGTAGAGGTTAGGTCACCCCTTTCAAAGGGAGGGCACATTTCAATAACATTAAGAGCAACTGTCATAGTAACCAGGGAGTTGCCTGTGTTTCTCCTAATAATTATGATTATTTAGAATTTTATTCATGTACTTTTAAATAATATTCTTTTTCAAAATCTATTTTCATGTCAGTATTTAGGTAAATGTTTTTGGAAAGTCATAGCAAGTGCAGCACAGTGATTTAACAAAAACATTTTTATGATGACAGTGCCTTATCTCATCACATAAATCTTGAGGAATTAGCAAAAAAGAATTTTATTTTTTTTTACTATCTTTAGTGTTAAATGTTTACAAAAGACAGTGAAGGATTCTTACCACATCATATGCAGACCCTGTGCTTGTGAGCTTGAAGTTTGTGCTAAATGTGGAAAGAAAGAAGATATTGTTACTCCGTGAGTATTAACTTTATATTTTGGAATTTGGTGGAGGTTGGGGATGGAAACAAAGCAAAATATGTATGAATGAGTACGTGAGTGAAAAAGCAATTTCTTTGTAAATGTTCATTCAAATAACAAGGAAAAGAAATTTTTTAAAAAATAAAAGGTTTTAGAAATTTGAACATAGTTCATTTCCTGTTAATCAAAAACCTTCTTTGAGTTGGCAAAAGAAAGTGAGAGAGAAATGAAGGCTTAGTATTCACGACAGCATTGAGGTTCACAGGTTGAAGAACTGATAAATTATACAACTATGGCTGACACTTTGATAGTATTTATTAGCTTAACCAGTGGAGAGTCATTCAGTTAGCACAAGCAGCTGGAGATTCAAACTGCCAGTACTAATGTACTTTGATGTGTAATGCGAGGAAACAGTTTTATCCTTGACTTTGAGAGCGATCGAGGGTGCGTTGGGAAAGACAGTACCAGAATTCCACATGATGATGAATAAAAACATGTTGCATTTCAGAGGAAGATAAAGCATCTACCGTGGGTGAGGAGGGTATCTCATGTAAAACTAAGAAAGCCACTGTCTACTTAAAAAACCACATATACACAAAATAGGTCTCAGTTTTCAGTGCAACATTGCAAAGCAAAAATATGCTGCAATCTAATAATGCTGTTATGAAACATCCGTTACATTTTTTGTTTAATCCATTTTAAAAGGAGTATTCAGGTTCTTGAACTTTGTTGTTTTAAACGGCTGCATCAGAATTTATTTTTTTTTTTACTATTTTATTACTTGTTAGAAACGTATTTTGGATCTGAGTTTGGTAAAATATTACTTTACCTGCTGTTGTACTACCACAGACTATTGGCTTTTAGTTTCCTAAAGAGAAAAATTGCCTTTTTACTAAGAAGCCTTTGTATATTGCCAATTTTTCTGTTTGGAAAAGTCTAATGATTATTGTGGTTAGTCTTACAGAAGAAATGTGGATTTGATAAACTAGTGCCTATGATTTTAACTTATGTTTGATATATAGTAGTAAGGGTTTGATGAATGTGGATTTTATTTTTTGTGCCAACAGCCCAGAATTGTCACTTATATGTAGGCAGAAAGCTGTGAGCTCTGCTTCCAAAGTTATTTAATTTTCTCAGTGTTTGAATGTTATTTTTTGTAAGTGTGTTAATAAAAGTGTAAAGAATTGG
>NW_006399891.1:2473880-2489967 GCF_000299155.1 Elephantulus edwardii | reverse complement strand
ACTCTAACTTAATTCTTTTTTTTTTAATTTAAATTTGTTATTAATTTCAGTGAAAATTTACAGAGGCTTTGGATTTCCATTCATTCGTTGTTGTATGCGGTTGTTAAGGATTTCATGGATTGGTTTAGACATGTTTGCAGCCGAGGACATCAGCTTAAATGTAACTGTGTTTTACTTTAGTATATAATTTGTCATTTTACAATAGTTTGTTGTTTGTGGGGTTTTGTTTTTTTTTTACATTTGAGTGGAGAAAATACCCTTTAAATTATGACGGGTACTCACTAGGGAATGGCTTTAGAGATTTTCAAAGCATACAATGAATGATGTTGTTTGTTCCTTAAACAATGCAGGTAAGTAGTAAATGTTAACTTACCATGTATATCACAGTATAAAGCTTTGTCATTGAATAACATGAAAAAGGATTTTTTTTTAAAAAAACTAATATTTTAAAGTTTGTTTTTCTTTTTCTACACTTCAGTAATGAAAGCCTAAAAAATAATGAAAATAATTAAAAGTTCATTTCCCCCCATCATTAGGTTTAATAAAGAGGAAGAAATAACAGAAAATATTGAAAATAATCTAAGTTCCAGTAGTAGAAGGAGCTGCGTAAGAGATGAAGATGAGAGTGATGATGATGTGGATCTTCATGTTGATTTGGATGACTCACGAGAAGACAACCAAGTGAACTGACGTGAGAAGTGTCAGCATGAGAACATGCAGTTCTGACCAACTTTGGACTTTTTTTACACCAAGGATTTTACCAAAAAATACTATATGACTTAGAAAATTGGTATAATTTACCCAGGGACAGTGTAAATTGTATATGATAAAATTTTGAATAATGGAAAGCTTTCCTGTCACATTTCTCATGGTAAAATTTTAAGTGGCACATGCTGGAATATTTGCCAAAGTGAATATCGGGATGTTAGAGTATGAAGAATGGGGATTGTTGGGAAGACTATTCTCTGATATCAAACTGAATGTGATTGAGAATTAAGGATGATGTAAGAACCACCTCATAAGAAGACATTATGTGACCAACCTGAAATTTGATTCTCAAAGATACAGTCCGCATTGCAAAAACTATTTACTTACATTTGTGTTCTATAAAACAAACCTGTTTGTTACTTATTTTAATAATAATGGTTAATGAGAGCATAGAATACTGAAACTATTCTTGCATTCACCTTAGTTTTTTTTAAAGAAAACGAATATACAGACCAGGAAAAATGCAAAAATATCCAAGTACAGTTTAGCAAGTAATTATAAAGGGGAATTCACACATCTAGTATGTTGTTGTTGTTGTTGTTAAGTGCCGTCGAGTCACAGACTCATAGCGACCCTATGAAGGAGAGGCCTCAATGGTTGGGTGCCTTTCATCCTCTCTCCAGGTTCATAGGGTTTCCGGAGGCAAGCTATTATAGAAGTGGATCCACATCTAGTATGCGTGTGAAAAAATGATGAGCACCAGAAGGCCTTTCCACATCACAAGTTTTTACTTCTTTCCAAAGTTAGCACTACCCTGAATTTTGATAGTTATAGTTTTACTGCTCATGTGTTCATATAAATTACCTTTATGCTTTAAAAACTATTTTTCCTATCATTTATTTTGAAAACTCTCAAGCCTGTAGTAAAGTAGTAAAATGCTGTGCATTGATAAAGCTTAGAAAACAGGAAAAGAAAGATGAATGGAAATGATACATACAGGGTCCAAGTTGGAAGAGTGCTGTTTCTTTGTGAGGACTGGAATCAGTGTTACAAAACAAAATATGTAGGAATTGTTGAGTGTAATGTTTTTATTACAGCACACATCTGTATACTCTTGTCCTGTGTTTCTGAATGCTAGCATTTTGCCACATTTACTTTATATAGCTATTGTTAATTGGCCTGAAACTGTAATAGTATCACTTTATATAAACGTCTTTCAGTATGTTGTGTCTCTCCAAAAGGTTTGTGAGACATCAGACTTTTCCTATTTTAAGTCATACTATCATGAATGTTTTTATACCTATGTACTGGTTCTCAGGACATAAGGTAATTCATCTCTGGCTTTGCTCCATGTGCCCAATTTTTCCCAGAGTCCACTTCATACAAACATGTTCCACTTGTTCATCATCCTTGCCATCATTTAGTATCAGACTTAAATTTATACTTTAATATTTATGTAATAGTATTTTTTTGTCTTAAAAATTTTTATTTATTTCTCTGATTCCTAATAAACTTGAGCTTCCTTTTACATTTATTGACTGCTTGGTTTTTGGGTTTGTTTATATAGTAGGAATAACTTGGGTTTTTTGTGTGTATAAATCAAGTCAGAGCCGACTCAAAAGTGCCTCTCCAGCAGGTTTTCAGAGACATTAAATCACAGGAAGAGAGTGCCAATTTTTCTTCCCCGGATCAGCTGTTAGGTTTGAACTGCATTCATTTGGGTTGGTAGCACAATTCCTTATGCTAAGACTCATATGTATTTAAAGACAATTTCAGGAACAGGTCTGAGGCCTTGAGCACTAATGAGTATAAACCAGATGAGCTGTGAGAGGTTATCAAGGATATCCATGAAAAATGCAAAAGGTCATTACTAAGACAGAGAAAGAAGAACAGACCACAATGGATGCCAGAAGAGACTCTGAATATTGCACTAGGGTGCTGAGAAGCCAAAGCAAAAGGAAGAAATCAAGAAGTTGAGGAGCTGAAGTTTTCAAAGGGCAGCTCTGGAAGACAAAGCAAAGTATTATAAGGAAATGTGCAAAGAGCTGGAGTTGGAAAATCAAAAGGGACAAACTCGCTCAGCATTTCTTAAGCTGAAGGAACTGAAGAACAAATTCAAGCCTTCAGTTGCAATACTTAAGGATGATATGTGCAGAATATTGAATGATCCGGGAAGCATTAAGAAGATGGAAGGAGTATACAGAGTCACTGTACCAAAAAGAACTGGCTGACACAGAAGAATTTTATGAAATAATATATGACCAAGAAGCAGTGGTGATAAAGGAAGAAGTTCAAACTGCTCTGACAGAATTGGTAAAAAAACAAGGCCCCGGAAATTTGTGGCATACCATTTGACATATTTCAGATACAGCCCTGTGTGTGCTCACTAGGTTGTAGCAGGTTACCTGGAGGACAACTACCTGGACAACTGACTGCCAGAGATCTGTATTTATTCTCATTCAAAAAAAAAGATGACTCAACAGAATGTGGAAATTATCCAGCAGTATCACCAGTATCACACGTAAGTAACATCCTGCTGAAGATTATAGAAAAATGACTGGAACAGTACATCAGCAGAGAACTACCAGAAATACAAGCTGGGTTTAGAAGAGGTGGCACTAGGAACATTATAGCCAATGTCAGATAAATCTTGGCTGAAAGCTGAGAGTTTCAGAGTAATGTCTGACTGTGTTTGATTGACTATGCAAAGGCATTCGACTTTGTGGATCAAAACAAATTGTAGCACACCCAAGCCTCTTCAACCACCCTAAGACAGACTTTACAGTCACCCTAACTACCCCTACAGTGGTTAAGGTCATAAGTAACCATCATTAGCACCACCTTTCCAAGGTCAAACAGGTCACTGAGCAGACCTCCTACACCTCTCAAATGGTGGGCTCCACTACTCTTTGCCTCACTTAGATCCCAAGACCTAAGTAGCCCTTCATATTTTCATTAATCGCTCCCTGCCTTTTGAATTCTTCACAGGATAAAAGAAGTGACCAGCTTGAACTAGCTGCTGTGAAATCCATATTCTCCCCTGGCTACTGGTCCTGGGCCATCCCAGTCGAGCCTCTGAGCCCCAGATCTTCACCCCTGTTGCCCCTTTTTTTACCAAAGAGATTGGGATGTCAGGCCCAGACCAAGGTCAAAGAGAGAACAAAGGATTCAAAGAATAGCAACATGTCAACAAAGGGAGTGAACAGCCTCCCCCATCTGACTAAACTACAATGGAGTACCTCTCCCTTCCCTCCCTAGAAGACCACCCACCTGACTAAACTACAATAAATGTCCCTTCCTTCCCTCCCTAAAGACCCTTACTATAAAACCTTCCCTAACCCACTTAGGGCGCAGTTTGGTCTCTCTCTCTCTCTAGACCAAGGAATCCCACCCAGGAGCCCCCTTAATAAAGTATCTTTAGTTTAAAAAAAAAATCGTGGCTAACCTTGAGTGAGAATTCCAGAACACTTGTTTGTGCTCATGAAGAACCTATACTTGGGCCTGGAATCAGTCATTAGAATAGTGCAAGAAAACACTCAATGGTTCAAAATTGGGAAAGGTGTTTGGCAGGGATGCATCTTATCTCCATACCTTTCCAGCCTATATGTAGATCATTTGGGAGGAATGTGGCATCAGGATTGGAGGAAGACTCAATAATAACCTGAGTTATGCAGATGACAAAACCTTGTTTGCTGAAACTGAGGAGAACCTGAAAGATATACTGCAGAAGGGCAAGTTTATTTCATTATTATTCATTATGGATTGAAGCTCAACATCAGGAAAAACAAAGATTCTCACCACTGGGCCAATTGGCAACGCCATGGTAGACGGATAATAGATTGATATTGTTAACATTTTCAGCTTCATTCCACAATCAGTGCTCTTGGCATGCACAGTCAGGATGTCAAAGATGAATTGCTGGAGAACAACAGCATGAATGTATAGACTGAGATGCCCCTGATCCAAGTTTCCACAATTACTTGATATGCATCAG
This sequence comes from Elephantulus edwardii, assembly GCF_000299155.1. Lineage (NCBI taxonomy): Eukaryota > Metazoa > Chordata > Mammalia > Macroscelidea > Macroscelididae > Elephantulus > Elephantulus edwardii. The sequence continues at coordinate 2,485,265 of NW_006399891.1, read as the reverse complement.
AGAGTTGGACAGTGACTAAGGATGACAGAAGAAGAATTGATGCCTTTGAGTTGTGGTACTGGAGAAGAATATTGAACATACCATAGATTGCCAAGAGAACAAACAGGTCCATCCTGAAGAGGGTGAAACCGAGCAGCTCCTTGGAGGCAAGGGTTTTGAAGCTCTGTCTCACATATTTTAGGCAGGTTTCCAGAAGGGACCAGTCCTAGGAGAAGGACATTATACTTGGAAGTGTGGAGGGACAACACAGGAGAGGAAGACCCTGGATAAGGATTGACACAGTGACTAGGGTAATGGGGGATAGATGTGTCCGAGATGGTTAGATTGTCTCAGGATAGGACAGGATACAGAGAGAATTGTAGGTAGGGTTTCTCATATGAATTGCAGGTGACTCAAAGGCACATAACAACAACAACAGTGAGCCACCAGAGCTCCCTAAGAAGAAAGAAACGTAAATAAAGAATGGATAATAGATAGTATTAAAGGATTGTGAGGGGTTAATTTAATATTATTTTAGACATATGTGTTGAAGTATTGAGAGCAGTAGCATCCATTTACTTCAGAACAAAACAGTATTTCAGTGGCATTAAAAAAAAGAAAGTCCCTCAGAATAAATCAATAACCATGTTCAAGAACTCTAGTGTCAAAATACAAGGTATTAAAAAAATTATAATATATATATATATACACACACACACACACACACAATGTATAGAATTGAGAACGTCTGCTGTCTCCAAAGTCCTGAAGAGCAAAGATGTCAATCTAAAGACTATGATGTGCCTGACTCATGCCACAGTCTTTCCAATCACCTGATAGATATAGATATGTAAGCTAGACAATGAATAAGAATGACAGTAGAAGAATCGATGCATTTTGGTTGGTGAACTGGTGAAAAGTGAAGAATACTCCATGGGCTGCCAAAAAGAGCAAATAGAAGAAAATTTAACCAGAATGTTCCTTGGAGGCAAAGTTGAAGCTTTGCATCACGTATTTTGCACACGTCATTACGAGTAGCTATTCCTTGGAAAAGGACGTCATGTTTAGAAAGGTGGAGGAGTCAGCGAAGGATAGGAAGACCCTCAGTGAGGTGGATTGATGCACTTTCTGCGGCAGTGAACTCAAATGTGTCAGAAATGCTGAGGATGATGCAGGCTAGGACAGCATTCAGATATATTGTTCTTGAAGTCACTGTGAGTCATACTGAACTTGATGGCACCTAACAACATGAAGACATTAACATGAATAGAAACAAAATTATATGGACAGAAATAGCATGTTCCTTATGGATGCAAGAAGTCTCAACATTCTAAACTTAGTCTTACAGAAAGCTTCCTTTCCATAAACTCATAATTTGCCTTTTTGTATATAAATTTATTTTCTAGCCTCTGGAACTTTGACTTGTTATATGTGACATTGAGTCACCTGCAACACTGTGTACAACAGCTCTATCCTGAGCCAGGCTCACAGTCTTTGACACACCTGCCCCCATTACCCTGGTTACTATATGAATCCTTCTCATCCGGGGTCATCTCCTGAGCTCTCCCTCCACCTTTCCAAGTGTGATGTCCTCCTTCAGACACTGGGTCCTCCTGGCCACATGCCCAAAGTATGTGTCTTATAAAGTGCCAATTAGATATAATTAGACGTGCCAGTTTTAAATTCTTATCTGAGTGGGTTGTAATTAATTCCTCAGATCATTTTACTATGAGAGAAGTTTAACAAAGAGCATCACCTAGTGACATGTACTAATAGCTGCATTTTATTTTTCAATACTAGACAGGGTGGTTTAGGGTTTGTTAAGCAGATTTAAATACAGCTTTTACTTGTAGTTAATATTTCCTTAGGAATTATCCTTTCTGTTATAGAAACATTTCTTAAATTGAAGCTTACATATAGAAATGAGATAAAAACTTTAATGGAATAAGAGTTTGATGTCGTGAATCAGTTGATCACACCTTAATTTTGACGTGATATCAGACTATGAACAATCCAAAACATCGTAATGCTTTCCTACAGGAGTTAACAGCCTGAGTAACTAAACATCTGTTGTTATGTGACAGTTGATTGGGAAGTCCCAACCAACTCAGACACTGACCTTCTAGCAGGTATTCAGAGGCTATAAATTCCAAGGGAGTAGAGTGCCTGTTTTTCTCCTGTGGAACAGCTGGTGGATTCAAACCAACTGCCTCTGTATTGGCAGAGTAACACTCTACCCTACCTATTAGTCCACCAAAGCTCCCTGTACACGTCATCTAGACAGCTTTTAAAATAGTCTAATTCTTTGGTCTGGGATATGACTAATAAACAATCAAAAAAAACCTAATAAAAACAAATTATTGGGTTTTGCTCAGATGAGTCTGGTCATTAGCTCCAGCAAAAAATTGAGTCTTTATAACCAAAAGCGCTTCCCACACCCACCCACTTCTTTCTGTCTACTGTAATACAGTCCTCATTTTCTAGGCTCTTCTTCACAGCTTCTCACAACAAGGAGTAGCCACTTGAGGGGAATCTGCTAGGAGATGCTAAGAAATATTGGCTCACTGATAAAGAAAAAGTACTTTGCCCCTGGCTCGTCCTGTCTGAATAGGACTGTGAAAAGACAATGTCTAGACCTTGCAGCCAAGATGGGGAAGCCAAATTTGCTGCAGAGACACTCATCTGAACCCTGGAGTTTTAAATTACTGAACTAATGAACCCTGGGCCCATTCTCCTCCAGAATTCTTGTGAAATAATTAAATGTCTAATTGCATATGTGACTGATGATCAGAAATCCTCTTCTTTGTGGATAAATGCATTCCTAGTTCATACTGCAGCCAAGTTTAAAACCACAGTTTTACAGAAATATTATGTGTTATGGTAAAAATAGGAGAATTGATGTGTTTAGCAATGAAGATTGGTAGATTTTTTTTCCTTTTTTTTCCATAATTGATCCCATGTTCCTCAGTCTCTACTCAACCCCTATGTCAGTCAGTCCCATTTTGCAAGAGTTATGCAATGTTTGTCCTTTTGTGACTGAGATATTTCATTCAGCATAATGTCCTCCAGGGTCATCCATTTTGAATGTTTCATGAGTTCATTGTTTTTCAATGCATCATAGTATTCCATTGTGTGAATATACCAAAGCTTCTCTATCCATTCGTTTGTTGATGGGCACTTGGGTTGTTTCCAGCTCTTTGCTATTGTGAACAGAGCTGTGATAAACATGGGGGTGCATATATATGCTTGGGTGGTGGTTTTGGTTTCTTTGGGGCAAATTTGTAGATTTGATTGTTCACCTATATTCTGCAAGAGTGGAGTTAAAGTGTAGGTGTGGAGGGATAGATAGATTACATACCAACAAAAGAAAACAGAAATCCTTACCATTTGGTCAATAGACAACATAATAGATGGAGAAGTTAAAGTGGTTAACAGTTCCACCTTGCTTGGATTCACAGTCATCTCCCTTGCAATAGCCGTCAAGAAATCAAGACATGTTGCACTGGAGAAATTTGCTTTCAAGGGCCTCTCCAAGGTGCTAAGAAGCAGCAATGTCAGTTTAAAGACTAAGGTGTGCCTCACTCAAGCCATGGTCTTTTCAATTACTTCCTATGCATCTGAAAGTTGGACAATGACTAAGGATGACAGAAGAAGAATTGATGCCTTTGTGTTAGTGTTTGAAAAGAGTGCTGACTATCCCATGGAATGCTTCAAGCACAAGTGAGTATATCTCGGAGAATGTGAAGCCAGAATGCCACTTAGAGGCAAAGACAATAAAATTCTATCTCACACACTTTGGTCATGGTAATTAAGAAGGTCTAGTCCTTCAAGAAAACATCATGCTTGGGAAGGTGAGGGTCTGAAAAAGAAAGGAAGACCCTCAACAAGATGGATTGACAAAGGGACTACAGCAATGGCTCCAAGTATGTCAGAGATGATGAGGATGGTACAAGACAGGGCAAGGTTCAGATTTGATGTTCATAGGGTTGCTGAGTCCACTCGACATCACCTAACAACAACAACACCACACACACTCTTGTCTCTTTGAGTAATCCTAACCCTGAGATAAAACAGTGTTAGTAAATAACAGATGGGCACAAAAATATAAAGGCTATTACTCATCAATATGATAACTCTTTTTTACAAAAATATGTGTGAGACCGGGGACCAGGGAAACTACAGCACTGGAAACAGCAGACAGTACTCAGAGGGAATTTTAGCACATGGTGAGGAAGAACTAATGTCATGAAACAGTTTCTATACAAATTGTAATTGGAATGCACTTCCATGTTTATTGTGGCTTTGTTCACAATAGCGAAGAGCTGAAAACAACCCAAGTGCCCATCAACAAACGAATGGATAGAGAAGCCCTGGTATAGTCACACAAGGGAATACTATGATGCATTGAAAAACAAGGAACTCATGCAATATTATTCAAAATGGAGGACATTATGCTGAGTGAAGTAGCTCAGTCACAAAAGGACAAATATCACATAGGGCCACTGTTGTAAAATGGACTGACATTGGGGTTCAGGAAAAACAGAAGGAGGGGAGGAATGATGTATATTGCATTGAAACAGATGAGGGAAAGAACTGTTTAAAAGGGATATATGATTGTGTATTATTGTCATTACAGGAGTCCAGAATGAAGACTGCACAGTAGAGTGGACTTGAGGGGAGGGATTGCATAACAATGAAAGAGTTTTTCTTTTTCTTTTAAAGGAGAAGAGTGAATTGTGGGAGAGGAGATGGCAGGGAGAAAAGTGCAACAATGAATGACTGGAAACCCTAAGTCTCTGTAAACTTTCATTAAAAGTAATAAAACAAACAAACAAACAAAAAACAAATAGAAAAAAAAGGAAACACACTGATAGGCCAAATAACTATTTCAGATTATATTATAGAAAAAAATAATTTAATGCAATATATAACCCTGAATTAGATCATAGACCAAGAATAAAAAGATTAATTATAAAAAAATTTTAAAATAAAAAAACCAAAAAAACAAATTGTAAATGGAACCTAGTTTGCTGTTGTTGTTAAGTGCCATCGAGTCGTAGACGACTATGCACGGAAGATCTGAAAACTTGTAGAACTTTCTTTGTTTCTCCCAGTTCATAGGGTTTCTGGAGGCTATTTCAGAAGTGGCTGCCACTCTTGCTTCCAAGCTAGTTTTAATCGGGAAGCTCCACCAAACACTGTCCACCATGGGTAACCATTATAACAGTTGACACATCAGTGTCACAGTATTTAGCATCACAGCAACTACGAGTTACCTCTGTTCTGAAAATGGACACCAGTGCTATCCCACTTAGAAGAATGTTTGTTTGATATATCTTTACTAAAAACATTAAAAAGGAAAAGAAGGGAGCTCTTTGTGGCAAGAAGCTGCACTGCAATCCTGAAGGCATGCGGTTCAAATCCACCAGAGAAGGAGGGTCAGTCTCCCTCTGTGCCAGTTGGATCCGACTCGATGGCACAAAATGGAAAAAAAAAAAAAAAGAACTTACCCTCACAGAGTAGCTGTTAGTAAACGGAGACAGATGATGAGAAATAAACAGACTGAGCAAGCAATGCATTATAAAGTGCTCAGTGCTAAGGGAGAAATTCAGGCCTGGTGGTTGGAAGTCTTAAGAGTGTGGTGGTTGCATGGTGAAGGTGCACAAACAAGTGATGTGTCAGATGCAGTTTTAAATTTGGCATCCAGGTGGACTTCACTGACCGAGTAGAAAGGTCCACAGTCCAGAAGCAGCACTAGCCCAGTATATAGCAAATAAGCTTTATTTAAAATACATGCTTTGGTGAAAGTAGGCTGAGGCTCAGTGTAGCATCACTGAGCAAAGAAAGGAGTAAGGTATTTATCAATTCTTTATTGGCTGGTGGAGAGTAGACACAATCTCAAGGGCCTGGAGCTATTTCCCATTTTTCCAGCACAGCTTATCAACTACCTCCTGGGGTGTGCCATAAAATTGTAAACATTAATCAGATTATTAACTGTTTCCCAGAACACACAGGGAAGTATTCAGGTAAGGCCAGAAGGTCAACAAAATGGAATCACTAGTTTCTATCAAGCTTATTTATAGAAGTGGCTTGAGCAATGATTGAAAAAGGGTAAGAGAGATGTGTTGAAGAATAAGGTTTAAATGAGAGGGAACAGCCACTGCAGGACCCTGGAGGCTAAACTATGTGGGAAAAGTCCAAGAACAGTGAGAAGGGAGGAGGGTACATGGGAGAGGAAGGGTAGAGGACCGGGGGACCCCTGCTTGGAAGATTTGCTCAACTGGGGCTTTGATTTCAGTCATTTGACTCTTAGGTGTGATTTTTAGTTTTTAATAGAATCTGAGTGAAAGCTTACAAAGCAAATTGATATTCCATTTAACCATTCCCAAACATTTATTTTTGTGTTAATTACCTAGTGGCAAGAAGCTGCGCTGCAATCGGAAACCACACGTTCAAGGCCACCAGCTGCTCTCCAGGGAAAGGATGCTTTAGTTCTGACCCTACAGTACAAAACAACAACCACAACCACAACCACACTCTTCTCTCTTTCCTCTTCTGCCTTGTGATTTTGTGTGTGTGTGTGTGTGTGTGTGTGTGTGTGTGTGTGTGTGTGTGTGATTTTTGTTTCCATTCTCCTATCCTCCTCCTGCTGGTGTGTCTATGTTTTATCCCTGAGGAAGTTTGCATTCATAGGTTGATTGTTCTAAGGAGTGAATACCTCCCTATTGTTATTGTTCATCTTATAGGCCTGTCTATTTCTTGACCACAAAAAAAAAAAAAAATTAGCCACAGAGTGAGTTTTTTTCTAAGTTTGAAAGGCCAACATCTTGCAGTTTCTACCAATCCCCATCAGACCAGTGAGCCTGGCCATCTTTTTTGCTGGTTTTGTTGCATGATTTTCTCCCCTCAACGCTCCTTTCGACAGTGGTAGCTGGGCACCAACCTAGTTCTACTCTCAGGGTTGTGGAGGTTGAGAGTCACAGGGTGTATTAATCCTTTGCACAAATTGGAACTGTGCATATTTAAATTTCTTCCCTTTCCTTTATTCTAGGCATGGAGAGACCAGTAGTTGCACCTTAAGTGACTTTTAGCTAGCTTTAAGACCAAAGTGGCCACTAACTTATTTTAGTTACACTGAACACTGTGGACTGTGTTATGCCAGCTTACTTTGATGTCCTCTAAAACTATGGTCCTAGAGCCCTTGGGCCAGCATCTCCTTGCCTCAGAGTATTTGGTTTTGATGAACCCACTATTTGCTGCAGAAGGTCAAGGACTGTAGCCTTCAATATTCATTGCATCTCAACATCAAGAGAACCAAGATTCTCCTTGGGCCAATTGACAGCATCATGCTGGATGGAGAAAAGATTGAAGTTGTTGACAATTTCATTTAAGTTGGACCCACAGTCAACACTCATTGTAACAGCAGTCAAGATCTTTTCAATTACTTCCTATGCATCTAAATGTTGGGCAATTAATAGAAATGACCGAAGAAGATGCATTGCCTTTGAATTGTGGTGTTAGAGAAGATGCTGAATGGACTTACAAAAGAATAAACCTGTCTGTCTTGGGGGAGATGCAGTCAGTGTGCTCCTTAGAGGCAAAGAAAGTGAACTTCATCTCACATACATGTTGTCAGGACTGCACAGTCTTAGAAAAAGAAATTAACCTGGGAGAGGTGGAGAGTCCAAGAAAGAGGAAGGCCCTCACCAAGATGGATTGGCATGGTAACTGCACCAGTGGACTCAAGCATACCCAAGTTTATGAGGCTGCTACAGAATAGGGCAAGGCTCACATCTGTTATTCAAAGAGTGGTTTTGAGTTGTAGCCATGCCATGGCACCTAACAACAGCAACAAGAGCCTGTTGGCTGTGAGCCAAATGGTTAGCCACTCAAATTCACCAGTTTCTCTGTAGGGGAAAGAGCAGTCTGTCCCCCCACCCCCAGCCCCTAAAGATTTACAGGCTGGGAAAACCAAAGTAGGACTGATTGTTTGCTCTCAGTCAGAATTGACTTACAGTAGCGGATGGTGTGTTGTTTTCTGCATGTAAACATGAATTCTTTGTTTATCCTGTTTGAAGCTTGTTGATTGCCTTAAATATGATGTCTTGTAAACAAACTTAGAAAATGTTGGCCATTATTTCTTCAAATACTGCTCCCCCCAACTGTTTCTCTCAAGGTTTACAACCCCATAGTGTTTGCTCTTCATTGTCTTAGAACTATGCATGGCACACACAGCGTGGCTTGTGAGGTTTCACTCCAGCTGCACATATTGGTAGAGGGTGTGTGTGTAACTGGATCCATGTCTTTCTTCTGTTGTGCTTTCTTCTGTTTTTTCTTTCGTTTTTCTCTCTCATTGCATTCATTAATCTTGTTTTCTAGATAATAAAATTTAATGTCTCCAATCTCCTGTTAGATGCATCTGATAAGTATTTTCGATACTGATTTTTATATTTCAAAAAAAATCTATTTTATTCCTTTCTTATAGATTATAAGGATTTTAGATAGCCTTGATTTTTTTTTTTGTTTTGTACTAGAAATTGTGTCTGCTCCATCTCTAGAAACTACGAATTCAGTTGATTTCTCTAAATATTGACCACCAACGATCATCTTTCTCCTCTTGAGACTTTAGCTGAGACCCTGTTAGAGCTGGTACATTTTGGTTTCACCTTTGTTCCTAGGGAATAATCCTTACTCCTAGAATGTTCTTTACTCCGAGGCATTTCCCCCCTGGAGTCTGAATGCCGGTGTCCTCAGCTAACATATCCCCATGCTGGTTAAGTGAGTACCACTCTAGCACCTCGGCACCATATCACCGCTGGAGCCCTTTACTGTGTTACTCTCAGCCTCTTAGCAGATGTTCTCAGCTAAGCCTTCCTGGGATGTACCCTGCACATGCTCAGCGTGGGATTGCCTTAAATATGTTGATTAGTTGCAGTGTGGGAATCAGTCAGAAACTCAGGAAAGTTATTTGCACTGGGCTGGTGGCTTAACATCTCAGAACTCAAGGCCCTGTTTCCTCCACCCAGAGACACTGCCACTCTCTGCTGGACTTGATTTCCTTGTGCCAAAGGTTAGAAAATGTGATCAGGTAAAAAGCAGGATGGGAATGAGGCTGCTTCATGTCCTTTCATTTTCTCAAGCTTTATAAGCCTTGACTGTTTGCTTCTGGTATCCTACAAACTGTGTGTGTGTGCGCTCTCGCTCTCTCTCTGCACACCCCCCCCCCAGTTTTTATAGCTATTGACAATAGAGTGTAAATAACTATAAAACCTAACTCCAGTACCAGCTACACCCCGATGATGTTTAAAGTCATGAGTCTGGACAATATCACCAAGACAGTGACTGTAGACAGAGAGGAGGAACTAAGGCCTGAAATAGGGTGCTGGTCAACATTCAGAAGGAAGACCAGGTGACCACTACATAGTGTGCTGTACTGTTAATCCAAACAAAGGCAGTGGCTCCCCTGTCGTTCAGATCCACCAGTGAATCCAAAGGAGGCAGGTGGACAATCTCCTACCATGTGATTTACAGCTTCAGAAACCCACTGGAAGGTCAGCTATGACTTGATTCCAGTTTGATAGCAATGGGTTTGAGTTGGCATTTAAAAGTCAGTGTGAGAAGAGAGGACCTGAAAAGGAGAGTGCGGAATGATCAGGAAAGTGGAAGCAACAGCAGCAGCAGCAGCAACAGCAGAAGAGGGTGTGTCTGAAGCCAGTTGTCATGTGGGTTGAGGCTTACAGTCCTCACAGTCTAGATTAAGCCTATTCCATGATCAGCCCACTGACTGCTTATGCACTACAGGCCTGTATGGTGGTGACTACATTATCTACACTCACAGAAGAGAAACAGGTTTGAACCCCTGGAATGATTTTCTGGTCCTGGGTTTGAATTTGTGTCATCTTTTTTCTGATCTCAGAACTGACTGCGCACGTTAGGGTTAGGGTTAGGGTTAGTATGTGACGTTGTTGCTTATATAACATTACTATTTTTATGCTACCATTCCAGGACTCAGCTGACGATTCAGTCCCTCTGCATTCTTTCTCATTATCGCCTATAATTTCACACAACTTGCAGCTTTTTCTGAAGAATGCTTTGATACCTCTAGGTTTCTTGTCCTGGCTAATGAATCTTCATTTATATCACTTATTTACATACTCCTTGATTGTTGAGTTCCACATGTGAAATTTTTTTTTTAAATTTTATTATTTTTGTGTGCGTGTACCGTCAAACCAGATCTGACTGGTACAGGAGGAGATTGTCCCTCCTTTCCCGGCAGAGCATCTGGTGGATTTGAACTGTGCGCCTCTAGGATTGTAGTTGCAGCTCCTTGCCACTAGGCCACCAGAGCTCCCCTCACAAGTGAAATATTTGTAATCTTTCTTATTAAGTGCTGCCATTTTTACTGTGAGGCATTTCTTTGCTGAAATCATAGAATATAGGTGTTTACCAGCAGTCTCAAATAAATAAACTCACTGCTGTCCAATTGTCTCTGACTCATAGATGACTCTCCATTGGATTTCTGGGGCTGTAAGTTGCAAAGGGAGGAGATTACTCATCTTTCTCCCTTAGATCTGCTGGTAGTTTCAAACCATCAGATTCACACAGCCTTTGGGTTAGTAGCACAGCTTGCTACAGACTGTATCACCAGAGCACCTAGAATACTAAATTTTGGTTTATAATTTAAATGGTGAATTCTAGTGACTGATCCTTAATAATGTTGTTGTTGTCATGTGCCGTCGAGACTTGCGACTCATAGTGACCCTATGTACAACATCCCTAAACTCTGCTCTGTCCTGTACCAATTGCACTGTCTCTGCTACACTCATTCCAATTACCCCAATCACTGAATCAATCCACATCATAGGGGGCCTTCCCCTTCTGTGCTGTCCCTCCACCCTACCAAGCATGATGTCCCTCTCCAAGGACCTGTCCCTCCTTGCAACATGCCCAAAGTATGTTAGACAGAGCCTTAGAATCCTTGCTTCCAAGGAGCAGCCCGGTTGGACCCTTTCCAGGATGAATCTGTTCGTTTTCAGCCCACGAATGTGTTTGTTTTCAGTCCATGGTACCTGCAATACTCTGTTTGTTTACAGTCCATGGGACCTGCAATACTCTTCTCCAGCACCACAGCTCAAAGGCATCAATTCTCCTTCTAGCCTCCCTAGTCATTGTTCAACCCTCTGATGCATAACAAGTGATAGCAAAGACCATGGCCTGTATCAGACACACCTTAGTCTCCAGAGAGACACCATTGCTCTTCAGTACTTTGGAGGTCCATAACAGCTGACTTTCCCATGGCAATATGTCTTCTAATTTACTGGCTTCTGGTGCCAAGAGTGTTGACTGTGAAGCCAAGCAAACTGAAGCTGTGAACAATCTCAATCTCTTCACCATCCATCCTGATGC
>NW_006399891.1:2456041-2471700 GCF_000299155.1 Elephantulus edwardii | reverse complement strand
CCAATCACTAGTGTCTGCTTACAACTGTTCCTCTTCCTTTGTATTTCCATACCTGAAAGCTCAGCCTCAGTTGCCCTTTCTGTTATCTACATGTGTATCTATCTGTTGTACATAGGGTTTTCAGAGGCCTGCTATTTCAGGAGTAGATGGCCAATCCTTCTTCCTAGTCTGTCTTAATCTGAATGTTCAGATTTAGAGAAGGCTCAGACAGACCAGTGTTTTACAGAAAAGTGAAAGATATATCCCTTATTGTGGAGTTAACCATTCGTATCAGTGTTGTCTCTCTCCTTGGCACACATGTCTTTATCCACTTATTTCCCTGCTCCACCATCCCCCAGACAAGATATCCATCCACTTCTACCCACTCCCTTCAACATCCATCTCCCATTGTCCCGCCCTTGATCTGATAGTTTATATCTGAAGCTTCCTTGGCTTCTAGGATTCCAATAAAAATTGTTGTTGTTGTGTACTGTACAGGTATAACTGACCCATAGCTGACTGTCCAGTGGGTTTTCAGAGGCAGTTAATCACACGGGAGGAAATTGCCCATCCTTCTCCCACAGAGCAGCTGGTGGCCTCAAACTAAGTGCCTTTGGGATTGTAGCGCAGCTTCTTGTCACTAGGCCACAAGAGCATTAGCTATTAGAAGGAAAGAGAAATTCCTAACATTACTTATATTTTCAGTCATGTAAGACAGACAACATTTTGAATTAACATTTTTCATCTAACCATTGTAAGGAATTAAAACTTTAAAAAGCCACCATTGCACAGAATTGTACATGAGATTGTCTGGGCCAATAGCTTTTGTGAGTCTCGGTGTCGTCACTGTAAAATGAAGACAATGATTTCTATTGTATAAGGTTTTTTTTTAGTATTAAATTATATATATTGTTGCCGTTATGATGTGCCATTGAGTTGGAACCAATCGTTCCCTCTAATCAGTTTTCAGAAGCAGTTAATCGCACAGGAGAAGAGTGCCCATTCTTCTCCGCAGAGCAGCTGGTGAATTTAAACCACATGCTTTTGGGATTGCAGCACAACTTCTTACCACTAAGCCACAAGTGTCTCCTATATGTTGTTGTTGTTGGTGATGATTTCCATCAAGTTGAGCATGACTTATAGTGGCCCTATGAATAAAAGGCCTGAAGTCTTTCTATAACTGCTGTCATTTATCAAAGTTCATAGTGTTTCCAGAGGCATATTGCTTAGGAAGGTGATGCCACTCCTGCTTCCAAACCTGTCTTAAACTAGGAGCTCCACCAAATACTGTCCACCATGGGTAACCATTATGGCATTTGACATCCCAGTGGCACAAGGTTCAGCATCGCAGCAACCCCAGGTTACCTCAGTACAGCATATTGACAGAAGAGTGCTGTACCACTTAGAAGAATGTTCCTCCAAAATATAATAACAACCAACTTTTAAATACAAAGGCCCTCCCTGAGGTCTTGTTGACTCTAAACAAGGGGCTTAAATAAAACAAACAAACAAAAAACCAAACAGTCAATATAGTATGTTGTTGTTATGTGCAGTGAGTCACCTGTGATGTATAGTGTCCATATGTACAGTATAGTTATATTACATTTTGTGTATGTATATATAGCTGTCTGGATGTATATGTATATAATTTATAACTTATTTCACTGCTAACTAGAAGGCTGCATGTCTCTTGTTCACACTCACAAGCAGTTCTGAGGGAGACAGATGGTTGTTCTCCAGTTTAGATTTACAATCTCAGAAACCGAATAAGGGGCACTTTGGGTCAGAATCAACTCAGTGTCAGTGAGAGAGATAAATATAGATGTGTGTGCATATGTGTGTGTGTGTGTGTGTGTGTGTGTGTGTGTATGTGATGGCTTAATGGGTAAGGAGATGCCCTGCCAATCGAGAAGGCAGTTGGTTTGAGTCCACCAGCTGCTCTGTGAGAGAAAGATGGGCAGTCTTCTCCATGAGATTTATAGCCTCTGACTACCTGCTGGAAAGTCACCTGTCCTTGAATCAATTTCAAGTGAATTGATTCGAGTTCACAATAATTTAAGGTGTCAGAATAAAACTGCTCCATTGCTTTGTGGTGACTTTTGGTGAACTTGCCCTATCAAACTTTTTATTATTAGCCAAACTCCTAACCTTTTGTGTCACTAGAGACTGACTATTATCTATCATATAGCTTCTGGCACATATTAATGCTCCATCCATGGTGCTTGAAAATACTATTTCATTATGTTTGGTACAGATATTTTCTTTCAAACTACGCTCAAGTTTTAGAGATGGAGAAAGTAAATGAGAACAAACTAGAAATTTATATGGAAGAAGAGCAAGAAATCTTGATACAAAATTCCAGCCTCAGTATCAAACCTCTTCAATGAAAGGTATATAAGAAATATATAAGTTAGACTTGCTATTGGCTACTCTTAACACTTGTGAGATGTAGGGAGCTCTGGAGACCTAGTGGTCAGGTAAGAAGCTGCACTGCAATCTCGAGTCCACCAGCTGCTCTGCGGGAGAAGGATGGGCAGTCTCCTCTAGTGTGATTAACTGCCCCAGAAAACCCAGTGGAGGGGCAGGTACGAGCCATGTCTAACTCAATGGTTCTCAACAATAACTTAATATTTGTGAGATGTAGACTCTTGAGTAACATTGTTCACAAGTGTGTGACGGCAGTAGCAAGCTTTTCTTTAGAAAGAGTATTTCTGAAAACTTAGAAATTGACTTTCATTTCTTTTAAAACTTAGTAAAATCATACTGATACAACAGTGTTACACACAGAGAGAGGAATCTTCTGAGAAACTTTAGTAAAGCAAATGATCAAAAATTTTATTTTAAAAAAGAAGGTAAATTTAAAAATAGATTACACATTTTATTTAAACTGTGTGCATATTGAATTTAAATAACTTTTTTGTTATTGAACCATGGTTACCCAATTATTTGCTCATGAATTTATTTGTAAATTTTTTCATCTAGAGAACGTATTCTTTATTTTACCACGATGAGGCGCAACCATGGTAACATGGGAACAATGAATTGGATAACAGCACCTAACTGACTGGAAGGAAATGAATTGGCACTGGAGAAGTTGGGCAGGACCTGGTGAGGTTAGAGAAGGTGAGAGACTGCAAGAATACAGCTGGTGTCCTTTAGAAAAGGATATTACAGCACATCCTCAAAGCCAGGAAACACGCAGTCAACTCCAGTCATTTACACCTTCAATCAGTATGTCTAGATTGTAGATGAAAGACTCTAAATATGAAGCAAATAATATAAATGTTAAAAGTTTATATAAATTTTGTAAAATATTTTATAAAAAATATATATTCAGAATATGTGTGTATGTCGTTAATAAACTATAAAATGTCCAAAGAAGACTAGAAACATAGGAGGCACATTTCTTTCACCGCAAACCATTTTGCACACACCATTTGGGAGTGTAACTTAGCAGTTGCATACTGTCTAAAAATAAATTTGTCTTGTGTTTCTTGTCTTTGCACCACTTGTGGCTGCCAGCTGACCGGGGGCAGGTGCAGTGTAAGTGGCCACCAGTGGACAGTGACAAAACCAGGACTTACCGAAGCAAATGTTTCTCATAAATAATTTGGAAATGGTTTTGGACTCCATTTCTTGGCAGTGGAGATGGTACACTTCAGTTCCTGTTATGTGATTTATTTATGTGTGGGAAGCCCTCAGTTTGTAGTGCTGGAAATACTGACTGATGTTAGGCCCCTGTCCGTAAAGTTGAGAGGATATCCTACAGAAAATGAAAATCCCAAAGGAAGGAAGCCACAGTAGGGGACAGGCTGTTTGTGCAGGTCACAGACATTTGATATAAGGTTTGTCCTGTAGCATCAATGCGGGGACACAGCTCCATACAGCTGACCAGGGCCCCCAGGATAGATGAGATACAAAACAGGAATCCACAGAACAGTTCCGTTCTGTCTGTACAAGCACCCGGCATCAACCTTTCGGGAATTTTCCAGCCAAACAACTTTTGTTTTCACATGATCCACTTAACCAGGACATTTTGCCTACCTGTGGAATGAAGATGTAACCCAGGAGTCGGTCATATTCTTACTAGATAGAAACTCAAGAGATGACCCCCAAAATCATGAAGTTCAACTTAAAGCAGTTGCTGTGCCTTTTAAAAATAATACTGCATTAGGGAGGGGGGAAACTTTAGAGGGAGCTTCAACTCAGGGGCTCTTGTGTTCTGAAGGACCCCATGATTATGCAAGGAGCCCCTGAAATCCATGTGTCCCCAGCTTTTTTCGGCAACCTGAGTAATGAATTTTACATGTATATATGTGTGATTTTTTTAATGTAGAAGACATGATTAGTTAAATGCTAATTTTATTGCAATACTATTGAGTTCATAGTATTAGATATCCTCCCTACACTTATATTAAACATTTAAAGAATACACAGTCACTATATCAAAAAGACTCAAAATGTACCATGCCAGTCCATCTCATTTCACCAATACCTAGTATGTCAATACTTATGCATTCCATTTTTTTCTTAACAACGTCCAATTTTCCTACATTGATGATTCTTACATTCCATGTTCCAATCACTAGTGTCTGCTTTCAACTGTGACCCCTCCTTTGCATTTCCATACTTGAGGGCTCAGCCTCCATTGCCTTAGCTGCTAGTCTAAGTGTGCTCTATTGTACATAGGGTTTTTGAAGCCCTGCTATTTCAGAAGTGGATGGCCATTCCTTCTTCCTAACCTATCTTAATTTGAATGCTCAGATTTAGCACAGTATCTGACAATTATTTTACAGAAAAGAGCACATGAAAGATATTTCCCCAATTATAGAAATAACCAACAGATTCAGTGTTGTCTACACCTTTGACATGTGTGTCTTGACCCAACCCTTTCCCTGTTCCACCAGCATTCCCTTTTACTCCCACCTATGCCATTCAATACCTATCTCCCCCTTGATATGATGGCTTTATCACAAGCCTTCTGGGCTTCTGTGATTGCAAACACCTCAAGCTGCTGCCAGTTTCTTATGCTGCAGCCAGTATCTCTTGAGTTTAGGAGCCCCTACGTGCAAATACCAGGTCCTGATTTAGAGAAGACTATCTATCTCAGATGGTTTGAGGAAAAGTCCTTTGCCTTGAACTTCTGCTCCAGGATTGACTTCTTGTGGCTTAGTGCCTCTTCTTTTCCATTTGCAGCATGCTCTTATCACACTAAAAGGCAAATTACATTGGGAAAATCTGCTGTCAGAGACCTCTCCAAAGTACTGAAGAGCAATGATATCAGTCTGGACACTAAGGTGTGTCTGATTCAGGCAATGGTATTTGCAATTACTTTGCAATTGCTATGCTTCAGAAAGCTGGACAACGACTTGAGATGGTAGAAGGAAAAGTGATGCCTTAGAGCTGTGTTGCTGGAGAAGATTATTGAATATATAATGGATGGCTAGGCAAACAGATTCATCCTAGAGAGAGTGAAACCAAGCTGCTCCTTGGAGGCAAGGATTCTGAAGCTTCGTCTGACATACTTTGGACATGTTGCAAGCAGGGACCAGTCCTTGGAGAGGGATGTCATGCCTGGGAGGGTGGAAGGACAGCACAAGAGAGGAAGACCTTTGATGAGATCTATTGTTTTTTTTCTTTCTGGTCTGAAAAACAATGTATTCAAATTTTGCAAATATTGATTCAGTGACTAGGGTAATAGGGGTAGGTGTGTCAGAGACAATAAGATTGGCACAGGATAGGGCAGAATATAGGGCTGTTGTATGTAGGGTCGCTATGAGTCACAAGTGACTCAACGGCACATAACAACATACCAAAAAGAATTGGTTGACATTGAAGCATTTCATGAAGTAGCATGTCATAAGAGTCAGTAGTACCAAAGGGAAAAACCCAAACCACACTGAAGGCATTGTGAAAAATAAGACCCCAAGAATTTGTGGAATGCCAGTCAGGATGTTTTAGGAAGCAGGTGCAGACCTAGATGCGCTCATCAGTCCTTACCAAGAAATTTGGAAGACAGCTACCTGACCAAATAACAGTAAGAGATCCATATTTGTTCCTATTCTAAGAAATGATAATCCACCAGGTTGTGGGAACTCTGGAACAATATCATTCACATTGCATGCAAGTAAATCTTTCTGAAGATTATTAAAAAACAGTTGGAACAATAAGTACATTGACAAAAAACTTCCATAAACTCAAGCTGGATTCAGAAGAGGCCATGGAATGAGAGATAAAATTATTTGTGTCAGATGGATCTTGGCTGAAAACAGAGGCTTCTAGAAAGATGTTTATTGTATTTATTGATTATGCAATGACATTTAGCTGTATGAACCCTAAAAAAATTATGGCAAATGTTGAGAAGAATGGGAATCCCGGAACATTTATGTGAGAAACCTGTGTGTGTAGCCCAAGGGTAATTGAGCGTAAACAGAACCAGGCAAAGCTACAGGGCTTAACATCAGGTAAGAGTGTGCATTAGGGTGTGTCTCTATCCATAGCTTTTACATCTATATGCTGAGCAAATCATTTAAGATTCTGGGATATACGAAGAAAATGTGACATCAGGATTAAAGGAAGACTCATCAAAGATCTGTGAGGAAAAAAAAAGATCTGTGAGAAAGATCAAAGGCTTTCTTTAGCCTTAAGTATGGATTACATCTCTACATTAAAAAAACAAAGGTCCTCGCCATGGAACCTGTACGCATCATGTTAGACAGAAAAAAAGATTGGAATTGTCAACTATTTCATTTTACTTGAATCCACAATCATATCCATGATAGTAGCAGTGGAGAAACCAAAAGATGTGTTGCACTGGGGAAAATATGGTGTCAAGTATGGTGAAACTTCATCTTACATACTTTGAGTGTGGTATCAGTAGGAGCTAGTCCTTAAGAAAAGCTTTCATTCTGGGAAAAGTGGAGGGTAAGCAAAAGAGGGCAAGATCTTCAAAAAGATGGATTGATGAAAGGAACTGTAACAGTGAGCTGGGACATGTGGGAGATCATGAGGACAGTGCAGGATATTGGAAGGTTCCAATCTGTTGTTTGTAGGGTGGCTGAGTCATAGGGGGCTCAACAGCACCTGATAACAAATATTTACAATATAGAAGGCTCTTATCTTTTGCTCTTAAAATAGAATTTTCAGTCTGGATATGGTTGGGAAACATTGATAAAAGTATCAGACTTCACTGTGCCATGAATCTGTAAAAACTTTTTTCCAAAATTTCATTTCAACATTTTAAAGTGTTTTTTTAAAGATATGATTTACATACCATACAATTCACCCAATTTAAGTGTACAATTCAGCAACAATTAAGTAAATATGAAAAGTTGTGCAGTCTTCACCACAATCCAGTTTTCTATTGTTGGTGGTTTTTACTTACTATATGGTTCCATTTTTACAATGCTCTGAAAAAGACAAAATTATAGATGGTGGGGCAGACTAGTGGTTGGAATGCATTCAGAACAGGGAGATAATCATCCAGTTTTAGAACTTACCAATCACCCCCAAAAGATTACCCTTGTCATTTGCCTCAACCCTCATGTCTTCTCCCAACCTAGGAAAACACTCTTCTCATTTCTGTGTCCATAAAATATTCTTTTATGAACCTTTCATATAAATAATAAAACACAGTGCAAGAGAGGAAGACCCTCGATGAGACTGATTGGTTCAGTGACTGGGATAATGGGGGTACATATGTCAGAGACAATGAGGTTGGCTCAAGATAGAGGAGGGTTCAGAGTTGTACCTAGGGTCACTAAGAGTTGCAAGCAATTCGAAAACACATAACAACAGAGATCACTAATTGTATGTGAAGTTTGCATAAAATTTTAGATTTGGAAGATGGGTAGAGTATATGCATTCCAGCATATTGCTTTGCTAGGAGAAAAAGCACTCAGAACCACCGATAACAAAACAACCCTCAAACTCATTGCTATGTAATCTGAACCACCTCATAACTGACTTTTCCTTGTATATTGCACAAGAGAAGATTGTTCATCTTTTCCCAGCAGAGCTACTGATGGATTCTAATTGCCATGAAGCCATGGGACTAGCAGAATAACTCCCTGTGTACTATGCCACCAGGACCTCAGTGGAAACTATGAAGTTTTAAGGTTTGCTATGCACCTCTTATTCTGAGCTATTGTAATACAAATAATGCCTAATCATATATTCCTTTTAAGCAATTCTTTCCTTCATCTATTCCAATGCAATGTTCATTATTTATCCTGTTTTCTTAGTTTCCCTCCAACCTCTACATTGATCCTGTTTTATAACAGCGGTATTAGACAGCATTTGTCTTTTTGTGACTGAGATATGTCACTCAGCATAATGTCCTCCGTGGTCATCCATGTTGTGTAATATTTTATGAGTTCCTTGTATTTTAGTGCTGCATAGTATTCAATTGTGTGAATATACCAGTTTCTCTTATCCATTCATTTGTTGATGGGCACTTGGGTTGTTTCCATCTCTTTGCTATTATGAATAACGCAGCATTAAATATGGGTGTGCATATATCTGGGTGGCAGCTCTGGTTTCTTTAGGGTATATTCCTAGTAATGGAACTCTTGGTCAAATGATATTTCTATTTCCAACTTTTCGAGAAACACCTGGAGAGTGGCGAGGGGGTAAGAGAGGAAATTATGCAACAATGAATGAATTTTTTTTTTAAGTGAACTGGGTGGGGTTAGGGAGGAAAACATGCAATAATGGATGAAAATCTAACTTTTCTGTAAACTTTCATTAAAATCACAATTTAAATGTCTTTTTAAATAAGAAATTTTAAGTTAAGACTTTTTATTTCCTTTTTTTTCTTTTCAGCTGTGGTGGGTATATTGTGAGCATGTCCAACATGGCTCTGAAAATATGAAAGAGCCGACTATTAATATTTTTAAGTTAGATTTCAGAAATTGAACTTTACAGTAACTTGGAGAAAGCCCCAGTCATTTTGGAAGGGCCACGGTAAGGTACCTGAATAGAGACCTGAAAAGTACCAATTAGGAGTGCTTAGTGTGCTTCTGCTGTACTTATTGTAAAGTATGTGTATAATACTCTACCTCTTAAAGTGCTGTATCTCTTCTTGCTAAAACCAACAAGCACCTTTCCCTCATGTCAGCAACCCCTTTTTGTTTTCTTTCTTTCTTTTCATTAAGAAGCAAGCAGTTGCCTGTGTCCATTGAAGACCTTCCTCCACCAAATCAAACATTACAACCAAGGGAACCTATCTACAGTCTGAGAAGAACCTCCTCAGGGCTCTCCACATGAGGCCAGGAAGAGGTGGACGTGTGGTGTGTGGATGAGTCCCCAGACAACTTGAGAACACTGGGTCAAGCTGGAGTTACAGAACGGCATCAGTGTGCTGTTTATTACTGGAAATTGGATGTTGACAGATAGGAGAATTAGAATTAGAAAAAAAATCAGAAAAACAGAGAAACTACTCCTGGATGGACATAATAGCACTAGGAAAAGATAAGTAATCAAATGATTAAGAAAAGATTAATATCTTCTATTAGAAACATTTGCTCTTGGGGGGATGAGATTCAATATATTTTTAATTACTCATTATGGGAGGGAGTGTTTTGATGTAAAAGATAAAGAAGACAAGTATATCTAGATTTTCAGAGAAAAGAGAAATGCAAACATTTGTCATAGGAATTCATTGCAATTCCACACAGGATGGGAAGACCTGTGTGAAAACAATGTGACTGTTTGTTGGAGAACAAGTATGGATGGCATACACAGGTCTGCTGACCATTTTGATGCTCAAGGACAAGGCATGAAATTTTTGACACTGTCAGCAACAAGTGTCCTCTGGAAACAGGTATCCAAAGCTGACACACTATTTGTAAAGGTCTTACCCATGATATTTGAACAGATAATTCATTTTCTCTTTGGCTTCATATTGTAGATTTGAGGCTTGTGAATTTCCTTTGCAAAATTATTTGATTAGAATTTTTTCATGAAAAAAGCAATATATCTGATTATGTGGACTGAACTATGAAAAACTGAACATATTCATTTTCTCTAGTTAAAACATCAGTAGTGATTTGATAGCCTTCTGTCTCATTGCCATCAAGTCAGAACTGATGCATAGCTAACCCTCCAGCAGATTTCCAAAGCTGTCGCTCTCACTAGAGGAGATTGCTAATCTTTCCCCCGTGGAGCCACTAGATTTGAACCATGAAAGGTAAGTGCTGGCTTAGCAGCAAATCTTCCTGCACACTGGACAACCATGAAAGTGTCTTCTCCCAAAATGTATCCTGAATGTTATTCTAACATGTTAATCTTGAAGTTAACAGATGCCATCCCTACCTTAATAAAATACTTGGTAGTTAAAGAAGATAATTAACCATTCCCAGATATCTTTTATCCCCAAATTATGTTTTTAGGTGGAGATTGAAATAGGGCACACTCTCAATTGCCTATTCTACTTTCCAGTTTTAAATAAAGTGATTGTTTTAAATTTATGCTTGGCAATTGGAGTTTTACTTTAAATTCTGATATATATGTGATTGTCCACCTAAAGGTAAGATTCCCCTCCTAGGTCTTCTTTGTGTATGGTGGTACATATATTGTTTTTTGTTATTGTTGTTTTTATCAATCATATGTGTTTATTGAAACTGGCATAATTCGGATGGAAATGTAATGGTACAAAGGAAAGGAGAAGATTATAATTTACAGAAATGTGGAAAAACAATATAATAGCTAGGCCTAAAAAGGAATCTTGTGGTAATTGGTCATATTAACTCAATAATGTTCACTATAGATTTACTGTTACATTAGTCAAGATTCTTTTTTTCTGTTTGCAAATTAGAAACATGTAGCTCAGTTCTTTTTTAAGTCTTAGCTCCGTCCTTTACTGTTTCTCTTGATTATACTTTTTTAAATAAAAATTTTTTATTTTAATTATAATTTTAACAAAAGTTTACGGAAAAGTTAGATTTTCATTCATTCATCGTTGTGGTACATATATTGTTATTGTTGTTATGTGCTGTCAGGTTGACTGTGACTCACAGCAATCCTCTCGATGACAGATCACAGCCTTGCCTGACTCTGTGACATCCTCATCGTCTCTAACATGCTTGAGTTCATTGCTACAGTCACTGTGTCAATCCATCCTGTTGAAGATTTTCCTCTCTTTATCTAATCTGCCACCTTTCCCAACATGATGTCTTTTTTTTTCAAGGACTGTCCCCTCTTGACAACATGCTCAAAATATGAAAGATGAAGTTTCACTATCTTTGTGTATAAGTAGGACCCTGATTGTATTGCCTCCAAAACAGAGTTGGTTGGGGTTTTTTGGCAGTTTATGGAAATTCAGTATTCTTAGCCAACACCATAGTTCAAAAACATTGATTCTTCTTTGGTCATACTTATTCATCGCCCAACTTTTAGATGCACAGAAAACAATTGAAAATTGTATGGGCTGAATCAGGTACACCCTGGTCTTTAAACTGACAGTTGTTGCTCTTCAGCAATTTGGAGAGGTCCTTGATAGCTTATTTCCCCAGTGCAACACGTCTTTTGATTTCTTGACTTTTACTACCATGTAGATTCAAGTAAAATGAAATCATTAACAACTTCAGTTTTTCCTAGTCTATCATGTGGTCATCATTGTTATTATGTGCCCTCAAGTCACTTACGACTCATAGCAACCCTATGTACAATAGTTCTGAAACCTGCTGTATCTAGTGCCAACCTTATTGTCTCTGATACACCTACCCTCATTACCTCAGTCACTGAATCACGTGATATCCCTCTCCAGGGACTAGTCTCTCCTTGCCACATGTCCAAAGTATGTCAGATGAAGCCTCAGAATCCTTGCCTCCAGGGAGCAGCTTGGTTTCACCCTTTCCAAGATATATAATTAAATAGTATCTATTAGCATTTTCTCCAGTATGAGATTTCTAGACTAAGCTGTCCTCTTAAATATCTCTCAATCAAGCTTTGAATTTTAACAAGAAAATAAGTATGTTGTTTTTCTATTCAACAATCCTGACATTCAGTTCTACAAAATTTGTTATCATCAGATAAAAATTCCAATTAGCCTAACCTTGGTCAACACTTATGCACCAAATGATAGACCTACAAAATACATAAAACAATGGTTAACAGATTTTAAGAAAAAAAAAAGACATCACCACAATAGTGGTAGGAGACGTAAACACACTGGTCTCACCAAACTCAAAAGAAAATTAACGAAGATCTGAGCTATACAACCAGCCAACTTGATCTTGTGGAAGTATTCAGGGTCCTGTGCCCAACTAAATTTACTTTCAGAACTGATAATTAATTAGGACACAAAGGAAGCCTCAACAAATTAAAAAAAAAAAAGAAAGAATACAAAGTACCTTCTCAGACCACAGTGCCATAAAACTAGAAATTAAACACAAGGATAAAGCTTACAAAAACATCCATGTGGAAGTTAAATAACACCCTGCTAGAACACGATGGAGTTATAGATGAAATAAAGAATAAAATTTAAAAAAGTTTCTTGAAACAAATGAAAATAAAACATAACAAAACCTCTGGGATGCAAATAATGCAGTCTTCAAGGGGGAAGTTCATAGCAATAGAAACACACATGAAAAGGAAGAAAAGAGTAAATTTCATAGTATAAGTAAACATTGCCATCAAATAGGAAAAGAACAATAATCTAATCCCACAGCCTCCAGAAGAAAGGAATTTATAAGGAAAAAGTGCTGAAATCAATGAGATGGAAAACAGAAAAACAATTAAAACTTTCAACAATATCAGGAGCTGGTTTTTCAAAAGGGTCAATAAAATTGACAAACCATTGGAAAACTTAAAAAAGGGGGGGAGAGAAGACACATATAACTCAGTTAAGAAATGATAGAGTTGCACAACGGAACCAGATAAAATGAAATTGATAATATCAGGCTATTATGAAAAGCTACAGTCGGATAAATTTGAAAACCTAGAGGAAATGAACAAGTTCTTTGAAATTCAAGCCCTACCCAGATTGATATGGACATATGTAGAACACTTTCCCCACAAATGAGTCTAATGTTTTAAAAGGGCAGTTTATTTTAGTAAGCATTTACTTCTATGTTTTATTCCCTAAATTTCATAGCCCCTAAAATTATATCTCTAATCTCTTTTTTAAATTTATCTTGGTTTGCATATAAAATTCATATACATTGTGTTTCACATCTCCCTTCATCCACATTGTTTCATATGATAGGGCAGTTTATTTTTAAGTGTTTATTAAAAACTTGCTTAAAAAACATTATGTTAGCATTGATGATTCATCACTTCCATGGTGGGCTTGAGATTTATTTCCCTATTGCACAAGAGAAAGTTAAGCACTAGACATTTCTATAACCTCTTTGTAAATGTTAAGATTTAAAATATGTGTAGACAGCATAGTAATAACATAAACATCCCAGGAGTTTCTACTGCCAAATATTAATTTATCTTGATAGAGGACATTACCCAGATAGAATTTTGCTACTGGGGATTTTTTCCCCTTTCATTGCCATTGAGTCAAAACCAACTCATAGCTGACCCACTATTGGATTTCTGAGGCTGTGAATCTCATGGGAGGAGGATATAAAATTTGTCCATGAAATGACAAATGTTTGTGTGGACTAGAGAGATGTAGCTGGGGGGTTAGCCGAACAACTCCTTGGGGACTATGCTAACAGAGATGCCTTCAATAATCAAAAAAGGTTCATCTCAGCCAATGGTACTCTTGGAGACACTGTACTCCACATGTGTGTGAGTGTGTGTGTGTGTGTGTGTGTGTGTGTGTGTGTGCGTGTGTGTGTAGGAATAAGTAAATGTACTTGGAAGAGAGAGTTAAACCAGGAACTTCATTAAGGCAACAGAATCACTGGATTCAATTTTTAATTTTTTTTTTAGATAAAAAATTTTATTTTTTTAAATGAATTTTTTGTTATTATTTTTTAAATTGACATTTTAATGAAAGCTTACAGAAAACTTGGATTTCCATTCATTTATTGTTGCACATTTTTCTTCCTACCCCCACGCCAGTTCGATTTTCTTTTTAAAATAATTCATCTCCCCACCCTCACCCCCCACTTTGCTATGTCCCTCTTATTCTAGACAATTGTCTTCCAAATAATACCTAAGCATATATTTCTCATAGAGAGTTCTTTCCCTCATGTACTTAAATGCAGTGTTTATTATTTATCCCCTCTTTTCTTAGTTTCCTGCAACCACCATGGCAGTCCTGCTTTATAACAGTGGCATTATGCAGTATTTGTCCTTTTGTGACCGAGATATTTCACTCAGCATAATATCCTCCAGGGTCATGCATTTTGTACAGTATTTTATTACTTTCCTGTTTATCAGTGCTGTGTACTCTACTGTGTGAATATACCACAGTTTCTCTATCCATTCATTTGTTGATGGGCACTTGGGTTGCTTCCATCTCTTTGCTATCATGAACAACGCAGTAATAAACATGGGATATCGGTTTGTGTGGCAGTTCTGGTCTCTTTAGGATATATTCCCTGTAGTGGAATTCTTGGTCAAATGGTATTTCTATTTCCAACTTTTTGAGAAAGCACCATACTGCCATCAGTAGTGGTTGCACCATTTTACATTCCCACCAACAGTGAATAAATATGAAAGATAGTCGTTTGCTGTTCTGTTGAACTTTGCTGTTGTTACTGGGGTGAGACGATATCTCATACTTTTAATTTGCATCTCTCTTAGAGCTAGAACTTTGAACATTTCTTCATGTGTTTGTTCCCCATTTGAATGTCTTCTTTGGTGAAGCGTCTGTTCATATCCTGTGCCCATTTTGTGATTGGGTTGTTTACCTTTATCTTGTGGAGGTGCTGGAATATTCCATAAATTCTAGATATAAGTCCATTATCAGACATGTTATTACCAAATATTTTTTCCCAGTCTATGGTTTTCCTTTATACCCTGTTGGAAAAGTTTTTGGATGTGTGTAGGGATTTGATTCTTAGAAGATGTCATTCCTCTATTTTATTCTCTCGTGGCTGAAGGTTTTTTTAGGATGCTTGGGATATTTGTTGTGTATTAGGGCTTCTAGAGTTCTTCTAAGCTTTTCTAGGATGAAGTTTATCATCCTTGGTTTTGCTCCTAGGTCCTTGATCCACTTTGAGTTGGTTTTTGTGTATGGTGAGAGAGGTGAATCTTTCTTGAGTATTCTACAGATAGTTTTCCAATTTTGCCAACACCATTTGTTAAAAAGCCTGTTGTTTCCCCACTTAACTGATTTCATCTCCTTGTCAAAAATCAGTTGACCATAGACCATAGGTATATAGGCTGATTTCTGGATTCTCAATTCTATTCCACTGGTCTATGTCACTGTCATTATACCAGTACAATGTTGTCTTGACCACCACAGTAGGTGCAGTAGAATTTGAAATCAGGGAGTGAGATGTCTCCTACCTTGTTTCTCTTTTTAAGGAGTGCTTTGCTTATTTGAGGACTCTTTCCATTCCAGATGAAATTGGAAATTGCCTTTTTCATATCTTTGAAGAATGGAATTGGTATTTGTGTTGGGGTTGCATTGAACTTGTGAATTGCCTTTGGTAGAATTGTCATTTTCATAATATTGCGTCGTCCTATCCCTGAGCAAGTTATATTCTTCCATTTATCCAGGTCTCTTTTTGTTTCTTATAGTAATGCTTTGTAATTTTCTTTCAACACGTATG
>NW_006399891.1:2434830-2451771 GCF_000299155.1 Elephantulus edwardii | reverse complement strand
TTTAGCTGATTCTGTGTTCCATCTCTTCATCTCTGTCATATGTCCCTCCAACATGTTAACAACATCTGAAACATTGGTCCTCATATTCGGGATTGTGGGTTCTTGTTTTTCAAGGTCTTATAATGCCTCATTTGTTTTATTTGCATTGTTTTGGAATTTTTTTAAGTTCCTTTTGATTATTGCTTGCAGAGTCCTAGAATTCTTCTAGTTTGTTTTTTTGCCCACTGAAAATAGTTAATCATTATTCTTTTGAATTCTGTGTCAGAAAGTTCCATCAGACTTTCTGGCTTCAGGAAATCCATTGATGCTGTGTCACTTCTTTGTGGGTGACATCTTGTTTTAGGTTTTTGTAGGGTGTGAGGTAGTCTGTTTCTTCTGTGACATTGCTGTGGTAGGATGCTTCATGCCTGTGGCCTTAGCAGGTTCTTGGTCTGAAAGCCTTGGCTCAGGAAGTCACTGCTACAGAGAGGGGCAGGGCAGCTACCCTACCTGAGTTTCTCTGTGAACATCTGACTCAAGATATGCCTGTGAGTTAGCAGCCTTCTCTGTCAGGCAACTGGTACAGCTAGGCTAGGTTTGTCCAAGATTCCCAGGGCTAAAGGCAGCTAAAGCTCTGGGAGGGAAGAGGAAAAGGAGTCACCTATGATATTGCTGTCCCTGGCACAGTTCAGAGGGGTGGCAACAGGTTGTTCTCCAGGCAGCAGGGCCAGGTCCTCCAGGTGGTGGAGCTGGGGGGTGGGGTTTCAGGTGGTGAGCAGGAGCATCTCTGCAGCGGGGCTGGGGAGCCAGGTCCTCCAGGCAGTGGGGCTGGGACATCCAGGCAGTGGGTTCATGTCCTTCAGGCTGTGAGTTCAAGGGCCCAGGTGGAAGGACTGCCAGCTACCAGTCAGAGGGACTAGAGCCACCAGGCGTCAGGGCCTTGGTCTAGTGCTCCAGGTAGGAGACTAGCCCAGGCCACACTAAGAACTTTTTAAGACAAGTATTTCATTGATTATGCAAAGGCATTTGACTGTGTGGATCGTAACAAACTGTGGCTGACTCTGAGAAGAATGGGAATCCCAGAACATTTAATCGTGCTAATACGAAACCTATACTTGGACCAAGAGGCAGTAGTCAGAACAGAGCAGGGTAACACTGCATGATGGCTCAAAATTGGGAAGGGTGTACGCCAGGGATGCATCCTGTCTCCATACCTTTTCAACATGTATGCAGAGCAGATTATCGGAGAGGCTGGGCTCTATGAGGAGAATTGTGGCATCAGGATTGGTGGAAGATCTATTAACATTCTCCGTTATGCAGATGACACAACCCTGCTTGCTGAAACTGAGGAGGACCTCATGCACTTGCTGCGAAGGGTCAAGGACTGCAGCCTTCAGTATGGACTAAGGCTCAATGTCAAGAAGACAAAGATTCTCGCCACTGGACCAATTAGCAGCGTCAGGATGGATGTCGAAGAGATTGAGAGTGTTCACAGCTTCAGTTTGCTCGGCTCCACAGTCAACACTCTTGGTACCAGCAGTCAGGAAATCAAAAAGCATATCGCGGTGGGAAAGTCTGCTGTTGGGGACCTCTCAAAGGTACTCAGGAGCAACAGTGTCTCTCTGGAGACTAAGGTGTGCCTGATACAGGCCATGGTATTTGCAATCGCTTGTTATGCATCAGAGAGTTGGACAATGACTAGGGAGGACAGAAGGAGAGTGGATGCTTTTGAGCTGTGGTGCTGGAGAAGGGTACTGAATGTACCCTGGACTGCCAGGAAAACAAACAGATTCATCCTGGAGAGGATTAAACCAAGCTATTCCTTGGAGGCAAGGATTCTGGGGCTTCGCCTGACATACTTTGGACATGTTGCCAGGAGGGACGGGTCCTTGGAGAGGGACATCATGCTTGGGAGGGTGGAGGGACAGTGCAGGAGGGGAAGACCCTCTATGAGATGGATTGATTTGGTGACTGGGGTAATCGGGATGGGTGTGTCAGAGGCAGTGCTGTTGGCGCAGGACAGAGCAGGGTTTAGGGCTGTTGTGCATAGGGTCGCTATGAGTCGGAAATGACTCGACGGCACATAACAACAACAACAACCTAGTTAATCAACTGTAACAGATCCACAGCAGCTGCTGATGCATGGTGGCTGCCGCTGATGCATGGCGACTGCTGATTTTGCACAGCAGCTGCTGATGACTGATATATTTCTTTTTAATAAGACTGTATTTTCTTCTGATTAGGAATTTGTAAGCACTATTTTAATTTATTAATCAATAGCCTTAATTAGTTCTTCAGAGGTTGTTATTGTTATGTGCTGTTGAGTAGCCTGTGACTCATCGTGACCCTGTACAAAACACCTCTGAATCCTGCCTTATCCTGAGGCAGTCTTATTGACTCTGACACACCTAATTCTATTGCCTCAGTTATCATTTCAATCCATTTCACTTGAGGTCTTTCTCTCCTGTGCCGTCCCTCCCCTCTTTTAAGCACGATGTCTTTCTCCAAGGATTGGTCCCTCCTGGCCATCTGCCCAAAGTATGTGAGATGGAGCTTCAAAATTCTAGCCTCCAATGGGAAAATTGGTTTCATTTTCTCCAAGACAAGACTATTTGTTCTCCCAACTGTCCATTGTATGTTCAAGACTGTTCTCAAGCACCACAACCCAAAGACATCAGTTCTTCTTCTGTCATCCTTAGTCATTGTACAACTCTCTGATGCATACCATGTAATTGTAAAGACCGTGACCTGGATCAGGTGTGCCTTAGTCTCTAGACTGACATCATTGCTCCTCAGTATTCTGGAGAGGTCCTTGACAGCAGACTTCCCCAGTGCAATTCATCTTTTGATTTCCTGACTATTGGTGCCAAGAGTGTTGATTGTGGAGCTAGCTGAGCAAGCTGAAGTTCTTAACAACCTCAATATCTTTTCCATCTATCTTGATATTGCCACCTGGCCCAGTGATAAGAAGCTTTGCCTTTTTGGTGTTTAGCTTCAGTTAATATTGAGAACTACATCTCTTGACCTTCTGCAGCAAATAAGTAGCATAATACCTTGCTACTCAAAGAGTAGTTGATCAATTTTAGCATTGGGCATCCATGAGAAAGCATCTTAAAAATGTAAAATATTCAGACTTATTGAGTTAGGATTTGTATCTTAACATGATCCCTGACTATTTTATATGCCCATTAAAACATAGGAAGCACTAGTTTAATGAAATAAAGATGACAGAAAAAAAGAACTGATGCTTTTGAGCTGTGGTGTTGGAGAAGAGTACCAAATATCCCATGAACTACTGAAAAAACAAAGAGATAAATCTTGGAAACAGTGCATTCAGAGTTCTCCTTGGAAGCAAGGATGACAAAGCTTCATCTTACATATTTAGATCATATTGCTAGGAGACACCATTCCTTAGAAAGTGGGGGGACAGTGAAAGAGAGAAAGACCCTCAATGAATCAATTGACACATTGGGCTGTAACAGTGGGGTCAAGTATGTCAGAGATAATGAGGATGTCATAGATAGCTCAAGTATGTTGTTAATAGTCACTAAGAATCATACTTGACTTAACAGCACCTAACAATACAAACAATGACAATACTTTAATGGACAGATATCCCTTACATTTAGCAAAGTTTAACTTCTTGCCCTAGGAAATCAGAGAGCTCTGGTGAATGAGTGGATTAGGGGTTGTGCTTCCAACCCAAAGTCAGGTCCTGGTCCAAGTTCACCAGGTGCACCACAGGAGAAAGATGCACAATCTGCTCTCATGTTATGAAACTCACTGGAGGGTTAGTTCTCAGTTGATGGCATAAACCACAGTGCACATGACCACATAGTTTAATAGGAATTCATTAGTGTAATATGAATCCCTTAAAAATAAGGCCTTTCCCTGAATACTTATAATATCATTATGACACTAATTAGCAACATTAATTACATAGATCTTTAGTCATTCAATACTCAGTATTTACTTTTCTTCTAAAATATTACTTAGAATTGGTGAACAAGGGTCTAGTCACAGGCTATACACAACATTGAATCATTGTATTTTGCTCCTTTTGGATTTCTTTGGATCTAGAACCTTCTCTCTTCATTTTGCTTACAAGACATTATCTGGTTGAAAAGACAAGGTTAATTATCTTGTAGAATGTCCCAAATTCTGTTGCTTGATTGCTTCCTTGTGGCTCTGTTTAACTTGTTCTTCAAGTTCCTGCATTTCTTGTAAAAGGTAAGAGCCAAAGGCTTGATTAAGTCAGGGAAACTGTTTTTGGCAAGAATACACCGTAGACAATCACATTAGGATGCACATAATTCTTGTTCCATTTAACAACGATTCTAATACTCACTCATTCCAGCCTAATTTCTCTTAGCAAGACCACACTTTTTGACTGACATTCCTTCCTCATTGACTTTTGCATTCCATCACCAATAATTATTGATGGAGTTTGATTGCATATTTGATTCATTTCAGGCTACAAAAGTTGGTAGAAATCCTCAATTTCTTCTTCTTTGGCTTTAGTTGGTGGTACATATATTAGGATAATAGTCATATTAACAGGTCTTACTTGTATGTGTATGCATAGTATTCTACCAGTTACAACATTGTACTTTAGGACAGATCTTTTTCACTCTGAAAGCAACACCATTCTTCCTTAATTTTTCACTCCTGACAGAGTAGATCATGTGATTGTCTGATTCAAAGTGGCCCATGTCAGTCTATCTCAGTTCACTAATAACTAGAATGTTGATCTTCATTAATTTCATTTCATTTTTGACAACTGGATTCAGACTACATAACCCTGATATCTTTGTGGAAATTGGATTTCTGCTTCTGTGACTCATAAATAACCAGAGGGGTAGTACTTCACCCAATAGTCTCGAGTTTATTCCAACTTACAGCAATTCTCTGTGGGCTTCCAAGGCTGGAAATCTTCGTGGGAGGAGACTACTTATCTTTCTCTTGCCACAGGTAGAATTGAACCCCCAACCTTTCTGCTAACAACCCAAGTAGTTATGTATTACACCACCCAGCCTTCTTTTAGCAGTCTTTTGGTGCTACACATATTTAATATCCACATCAACTTCTCATTGAATGGTTTTAGGCTCCATTGGTTGTATGGGCACCACCCTCCACTTCCCCTAGAGATTAAAAAAAGTATATGTATATATATGTGGCTTCTTAGTTCTTTATTAGGAGTCTCTGAATGGGACAAATGGTTAATTGCTACATTATTAAGCAAAATGTTGACTGTTCAAACCCCAGAGATATCTCAAAAATAAGATGTGGTAATCATCTTTGGAAAGGCCGCAGCTGTGGAAATCCCTACGTATGGGTGTTGCTCTGCACCCATGGGGTTGTCAGGAGCTGGGGTTGACTTAGTGGCAACTAATAAGACTTCTTTATTTCCTCTACATGCGTTAGCTGGGAGAGCTTCTCCTCTATCTATGACTGTTTGGCAGCTCTTAAATGAAGTCCTAACAGCAAAGGCAATATGAAAGTTAATTTCTTTTAAACTCTCATATCAAACCCACCAGCTGCGCTGCAGAAGAAAAGGCCTGGCAACCAGCTGCTGTAGAGATTAAGCTGAGGAAAGTCTTAAGGAGCAGTACTTCTCAGTCCTCTATAGGGTTCTTATTAGTAAAAATTGACATAACAGCACACAACAACAACCTTTAAAGTGGTCCTTAAACAAGGCTGCCTTGGAGAAAGTGAAACCAGAATTCTCCTTGAAAGCAAGGATGGTGAAACTTTGGCTCACATAATGTGGGTATGTTGTTAGGAAGGGCCAGTCCTTGGAGAAAGACATCATGCTTGGAAAGGTGGAGGATCAGTGAAAGAGGAAAAAACCCTAATAAGATGGATTGTGGCAGTGACTGTAGCGATGGATTTAAGTGTGTCAGAGATGGTGAGGATGGCACGGGATAGGGCAGCTTTCAGCTCTGTTGTTCATAGGGGCCCTATCAGTCATATGTGACTCGACAGCACATAACTACAACATTTTGCCAAGGAGCCCTAGTGGTTAAGAGCTCAGATGTTAACTGAAAGGAGGGCGGTTCATTCCAGCCAGCTCACTGCACAGGGCAGAGGTGTGGCAGTCCATTTCCAGGTAGACTGCAGCCTCAGAAACCCTGTGGAGTAGTTCCACTATCACATCAGGTCTCCACGAGGAAGGCTGTGTTTTTGGCTTAACCTGTGCTGATTCCAACTCATGATGACCCTAAAGGATTGCCCCGCACGACAGGTCATATTGTCCAATAAGTAAGGTAAGCACTAACCAAAGTTGTGTGAAAATAGCAAGTGAGCCTAAGCAACCTGTGCTTACCTTCTTATTGAGCACTCCATCCCTATCAGGTAGATTTGTTAAAAGGCTCAGATTCTGTAGGAAGCTGTTGTGAGATTGAAGACAGATAGATGCCAGACACATTTTCCCACCAAATTATTCCACCAGAAACTCAGTACCCCCCTAGCTAAGACTCCTACTTTCGCCTGTCTCCTTCCCCTCAGTAAGTATGAATGATTATCTCTATTTAGTTGCTGATTTTAGATATTTCATTTAAGTGGGATCATACATTATTTGCCCTTTTGTGGCTGACTTATTTCACTCAGCATAAAACATTTTTAATTACTCCCCTTTTGATGTTGAGAATGTAATACTGTTTTATACCTTGTTGATGGCCAACTTCACGTTTCCGAAAGCATATAGAGTCTTTCCTCTACTTTGTAAAGGTCTCTAGTGGTGTGGTTCATAGTAAGCTGCACTGCTAACCTCTCTAGAAGTTCCAATCCACTAATGTCTCCATGAGAGAAAGGTAGGCAGTCTCCTTCTGTGTGATTTACAGGTTCGAAAAACTGTTGGGGAAAAATCCACACATACATACAAAAAACTCCTACTGAAGAGTCCGCTGTAACTACTGACTTGACAGCAATGAGACAGACATCACCCATGAAGTTGTCATGTGTCAGCCTGTGATGTTAGATATAATCATGCCCCAAACCTTTGCTACCAATTCTATCATCCTTCTCACAGCACCCACTCACAGCTCCTCTACTGGGTTGGAGAGTTGGTTGCAATGGCCACACAAAACTCACAGCCAATGCTCACAGTCATGGGGTTCAACAGGGAAACAACAAATTATAATTAGCATGAAGAACAGCTCAGAATAGATGTCTTCAGTCAGCACAGCCTCTTTCCAGTCATTCTGGAAGACAGGCCTTTCTTTGACCCTTCACCTCATGGGCTTGACCTCTGTCCTGCTCAAGCAAATGTTACAAAACTCTTTTTTAGCTTCACATTTTCAGTGTCCCCAAAAGCAGTTAATCCTGAAGACACCAGACTCTAGTGTCATAACGAATGTCCACAAGCGTTTACCAGTGAGCCTCCTGCCACAAAGGCAGCCAGCCTTTTTGCAGCATGAGCTGGGAAGCCCACAGATAGATCTATCTTGTGCCAGTCTTACAGTTCTTCTGCTTCTCTTGTCACTTATTCCTTCTTTTGTGCCATTTCCCTGGCATTACAGCTCTTTATCTCCTGAGTCCAAGAGGTTACTGTGTCTCCAGTCCAAAGGACAAGTTGTGCTCTTGTGTCTTGTTTTTGACTCATACAATATCAAATTGTTGTTGTTGTGTACAGTCAAGTCAGAATCAACCCATAGCTCACCCCCTGGAGGAGATTGCTCATCCTTCTCCCAAATATCAAATTAGAATAAAAACCCTTTTATTCCACCTCAACCAGTAGTTAAATGTCTCAATTCCATAATTATTTGTAAAGTAAGATCTTTGCCCTTCAAAGCAGCATTATTTTAGGAAAAACTAGGATTTGGGTAAAAATTCACAAAGAGCTGTCACAGTTTAAGTTCTGATTTTTTGTTGTGTTTCTTTCACTGACCTAGGAATTTGAACACGTGGTTCAAATCCACCATCTGCTCTGGGAAAAAGAATGGGCAGTTGCCTCCCAATCTATTGAGTGCTTCTGAAAACTCTCTGGAGGGTGAGCTGTGGGTTGGTTCTGACCAGAAGATACACAACAACGACAACAACAATCACGTAGAAATAATGTATTTTCAGTTGTTTGGGTGCTGGATGAAAATCCTAGGTCTTATTCTATTTTGCTAGCCTCTTAACAATCTTTTAGACCTAGATATGGAATTGATGTCACAAATTTGGTATCAGAATAATGAGTTTAGTTCTTTAATCACCTGGGGTGGATAAGAAGCCTGGCCACCACAGGCGTAAAGGGATAATCCATGAGTGACTAAGGCTATAAATAATCCTCCTCAGAACTAGGTCAAGCAGTTTATTTAGGTCTTGGGTGGTGAATAACTGAGTCAGCCTGTGGAGGGTTGGGCTTCCAGGTTGAGGAAGTCCAACACTTGTGATGTGTTTGTGGGAGTGTATGTATGTCTGCATGTATGTATGTGTGTGTAGGTTGGTGGGAGAACAATTTATCAGTCTAGATACCTCTCATTTCATTCCTTTCTGTCTCTTACTCTCAGTCTTGTTCTAACAGTCTCAAGAACTCTCTTAGACTCCTTCTCTCATTCCTCCTTTGACTTCTGTTTTTGCTCTGATACCTCCTTTTAGGACCTATTTTGTTCTCTTTTGGAACAAAAGAACAAACAGATATATCTTTAATAAGGTGCAGCCAGTGTTCTCAGAGGCAAATATGATAAAGCTTTATGTCACATACTTTTGGCTTGTTACTAAGAGAGCCTATTCTTGGAGAGGGATATCAAGCTTGGAAAGATGGCAGGTCTGTGAAAGAGAGGAAGACTCTCAACCAGTGACTGCAGCAATGGGTTTGAGTGTGTCAGAGATTGTGAGGACAGCACAGGACAGGACAAGGTTCAGATCTGTTGGTCACTACAGGTCATACTCAACTTGACAGCATCTAACAACAACAACAACTGCTACTACTACTATCATTTTAATATTTAATATAAAGCCTTTGCTGAGGTATGAAAGAGTAGGAAAGGAAAGAAGACTGGGGAAGCCATGTCTGCCGTTAGTGAAGGCTGATTGGCAGCTCTCTTGTTTCTTTTCTAATTATTCCATCTTCTGTTTTATTTGAGACCCAAAATGATACCCACGGAGAAAGTACAATAGGAATAATAAAAAGCATGAATCAATCTCTGCTTTTCCTTTTTCTGCCACCAGCTGTAGCCTACAGCTCTTTCTGACTCTGGTGACCTGGAACTGGGTCAGATTTCATAAGTTAAAAGAACACCATTCCTCTGATTACCAAATAGGCAGATACCAGCTACAAGTTCAAGAGGCTCCCTGGGATGTTTTCCTTCTGACCTACCAGCTATAGGCTTGAGTCTTCTCTAGATCCCCTCAGGATCCCTGTCAGAAGCTCGGGGACTTCCAGCCCTCTTCATTTTGATAGTCCCCACTAAGATATAGGTTTCAGAATTCGCAGAAATGACTCTGAATCCATAGAAATGATAATTATGTTTTATTGTAGGAAAAACATATCCGAATGAAGAGACACAAATGGTAAAGTCTGGGTTAGTTCCCATCACAATGCTTCTAAGTCATAAAAAGGAACATGCTGCACTGGGCAAATCTGCTGTCAAGAACCTCTTTAAAATGCTCATAGCAAGGTTATCAGTTTGAAGATTAAGGTGCGCCTGGCCCAAGCCATAGTATATTCAATTGCTTCCTTTGAATTTGAAATTGGACAATGAATAAAGATTGAAGAAGAATCTAAGCTTTTGAATTGTGATGTTAATGAAGAATATTGAATGTGCCATGGTCTTCTAAAAGAACAAGAAAGTCTGTCTTGGAGGAAGTGAGAACAGAGTCTCCTTGGAGGCAAACATGATGACACTTCTTCTTACATACTTTGGGCATGCTGTAAGGAGGGGCTAGTCTTTGGATTAGGTTCACAGGGTTTTTGAAGGTCTGTTATTTTGGAAGTGGATGGCCAATTCTTCTTCTTAGTCCATCTTAACTTTGAAGCTCAGCTTTAGTATCTGGCAGACAAAAATGTTACTCAATAGCAAATGATAGACAAGAAAACATAAACATATCTAAGCTATTAAAAGCATGCAAAGCCACTTCCCCAACAGAAGAGTTGACAGAAGAAATAAACAGTGATTCTCCCCCTCCAACATCCCCCCACTTTGGTGTGTCCCTCACGCCCCCTGTGACTGGTTAAGATGATGACTCAGGTGTCTAGTCACTCCTGTCCGCTCATTTCTCTGCTCCTCAGAAATGATGATGCTCTGGGCCTTCAGGCATGCTGCATTTGGTTGCTTATATGCATCTGAGAGCTGGACAATGACTAAGGATGACAGAAGAAAAATCATTGCCTTTGAGTAGTGGTGCTGGAGCAGAGTATTGAACATACTATGGGCTGCCAAGAGAACAAACAGGTCTGGAGAGGGTGAGACCAATTTAATCCTTGGAGGCAAGGATTTTTGAAACTGTGTCTCACATACTTTGGGTATGTTCTCAAGAGGGGCCAGTCCTTGGAGAAGGACATCATGCCTGGAAGAGGGGAGCAATGCAGGAAAGGAAGACCCTGGATGAGATGGACTGACACAGTAACTGTGGAACTAGGGGTAGGTGGGTCAGAGACAGTGTGACTGACTCAGAGAGGGCAGGAGTCAGAGCTATTGTTCACAGGATCACTATGAGTAGCAAGTGACTTAATGGCAGATAACAACAAGAAGTCTTTGAAAAAGGACACTTTGGAAAAAAGGAAAAGTGGAAGGTCAGCAACAGAAAAGACAGTCCCCCAGAAGACGGGGTGACACTGTATCTGCAAGCACAGGCTTGAGCATGGCGAAGATTATGAGAAGGTGCCAGGTGGGGGAAGCGTTGGATCTGTTGTTCATGGAGTCTCGATGAAGAACAGTCAGCTCCACGGCACCTCACAAGCCTGTCCAGGGCATGAATGCCTTTCACCAGCCTGAAAGCCCAGGGCTTTCCCATGTCCAGAGATTTTAATACGTAAGACAAATTCTAACCTGACGTTCCTGAGGCTGCCTGACGTCACAAGGTGGTCTTTCTGGGCTGACCAGCCCATCTTCCCAGCAACTTATTACTAACATGATGTTTATTCATGGGTATCACATGGTATGTTTTTTGGCTGAGCAGCCTCACCACAGTCACATTACCTGGCCTAATGTGATCGATCTGTAATCCTTTGGTACGGCATTTCAATCCCACGCTCCGAAAGATCACACCCAGGAACCAAAGTCATTGAACAGAGTACTTTAGGTAAGGCCACGTTCTTCATCTAAGGTTTCAGAGTGCTCCTTGGAGGCAAAGATGGTGAAGATTGGACTCACTTAACTTTGGGCATGTTGCTAGGAGAGATTATTCTTTGGAAAGGGCCATTGTGCTTGGAAAAAGTAGAGAGGGTTAGGGAAAGAGTGGAAGACCTGCAACCAGATGGATTGACACAGTGACTTTAACAATGGACTCAAGTCTATCAGAGATGATGAGGATGGCACAGGATAGGACAAGGTTCAGATCTGTTGTTCCTAGAATTGCTATAAGTTATACTCGACTTGATGGCACCTAACAACAACAACAATAACAACAACAACATTGATGATTCAACAACAGTGAACAATTCGAAACCACCAATCACTGATGGAGAAAGATGGGCATTATCTTCCCATGCAATTTACAGCTTCAGAAAACTCTCTGGGTTACCTATGAGTTGGTTTCTACTTGATGGCCATAGTTTAGTTGAATTTTGATTGGTTTAGTGGCGCTTTCTGATTAAGATGGACGAGTAAGAAAGGCCTGGTGATCTATTTTTTAAAACCAACTCACAGCAGACCCTCAGTGGGTTTTGGAGGCTATTGATTACCCCTCTTTCTCTGGAGGAACTGCTAGAAATCAGCCAATGAAAACACTGTAAGTCACAATGGTCTGATCTGCAAATGGTCAAGGACAAGACACAGGAAGGTGCAGTGTTTAGTTTCATTGAGCCTGGGGTCAACCATGACCTGGGCCCCAATGTGATTTTAGCTAACAACAATAGAGCTTAGGAGGTATTTCTGTTAAAGAAAATATAAAGAATATTTATTGGTTCTTTATCTTTAAGGGTAGATGACATGGAAAAATAGAGAAGGGAAACCCAAGTGGGAGAGTTCAATTCTACTCTCCAGAAGGTCATAGATGCTGCAGAAAGATAACAAGGGATTAATTAACAATAGGGGAGAAATTCTATGCATCCATTCCCTTTAAAAAATAACTCACATTCATGGAAAACTATATCTGAAATAAATATGAGACTGGTAATCAAGCACAAATTTCTGGCCAGGGCATTTTAGAATCTTTGAGAAGATAATGAACCAAGGAAGACATATACAGAACTAAAAAAGAGCAAATATTTGCTGAACTGGTGTGCTATCTTGGAGAGGTGTGGTAATTTTAAAAATAATGAATGAGCCAAAGTTAATTCTATAAAATACAGAAAATAAGAACAAATGAGCAATACTGGTAAAATAGCTTCTATTTCCATCATGAAGTGATTCTGTAGATCATACTCGGTTAACTTTAGATATTAAGCATAACAGGTGCAAAGCTCTGCTGGAAGAATTGGAGGGAACAATAAAACAATCAAGACACTCTTGAGGAAATAAAAGACTGGAAGAAGCTGCGCTGCAATCCCTGATGTTTGCAGTTCGAATCCACCATCTACTCTGCAGGAGAAGGATGAGCAATCTCCTTCTCTGCAATTTACTGCCTCTGAAAACCTGCTGGAGGCTCAGCTATGAATTCGTTCTGACTCAACAGCACCCAACAACATTTTCTATATATTTGTTCCCATTCTAGAAAAAGATGGTTCGATATATTATGGAACTTATCAAACAACATCACTAATATCACAACAAGTAAAATCTTACTAAAGATGTTTTTAAAAACCTACTGACTGGAAACAAACATTTGGCAATACAGTCTCATACAAGAGTCTTATAATGAAAGTTTACAGAATGCTCCTGGGCCTCCACAAGAAAAAGACTGAAAACACAACTACAAAATGGGTAAAAGACATAGAAAGAATTTTCACAGAGGAAGATCTTCAAATGACAAATAGACACACGAAGAAATGCTCAAAATCACTGGCAATAAGAGAGATGCAAATCAAAACCACAATGAGATCCTGTTTCATCCCAGTAACAGCGGCAAAGTTTAATAGGGTAGCAAGTAATAAAAGTTGGAGAGAATGTGGCCAAATAGAACTCTTATACATTGTTGGTGGGATTGTAAAATGGTACAACCATTCTAGAAGGCAGTTTGGTACTTCCTCCAGAAGGTGAACATAGAAATTCCCTATGATCCAGCTATTGCACTGCTTGAAATATACCCTGAGAAAACGAGAACTGAGGCACAAACACACTTGTACACCAGTATTCACCATCACAAGAACATGGAAACAGCCCATATGTCCACATGACCACAATCAAATGGATTGAGAAATTATGGTACATTCACACAATGGAATACTATGCAGCACGCAGGAGCAACGATTTCGTAAATTACTACCTAACTTGGGAGGGACTGGAGTGCATTATGCTGAGTGAACTAACTCAGTCCCACAAGGACAAATATTGCATAAATCATTATTGTAGAATGAGTATGAGGATCCAAGGGGGAGGGGTAGAAGCAGAGGGATAAGGAAGTGCAGGAGGTGGGGGGGATTAATCATGAGGTTGTACATTTGATGGGTGGAGGGAAGTGAGGGAAAGTGGAAGAATCTGGTCTGGAAAGCAATGTATTCTAAGTTTGTAAATAAAGTAGAATAATAAAAAGGAAAAAAAATCCACAGGAAACTGCTAGAAAGTCAAGTTGGACTCAGAAGAGGCTGATTATTCAGCAAGGAGATCATTGCTGATGTTATTGGTTGAAAGTAGAGAATACTGGACAGATGTTTATTTGTGTTTTATTGATTATGAAAAGACATTTGACATATGTATCATAATAAATTATGGCTAACACTGAGAAGAATGAGAAATCCCAAACAATTGTGTTTCTGCAAACCGATACATAGACCAAGAATCAGTTACCTAAACAGTACAAAGCCACCACTGCATGATTTAAAATTAAGAAAGATGTGCATCAGGATTATATCCTTTGTCTATATCTATTTAATCTGTGTTGTTGCTGTTGTGTACCATCAAGTCATACCTGATTCATAGTTGATGCTTTAGTGGGTTTTCAGAGGCAGTTAATTGCATGGGAGGTGATTGCCCAACTTTTTCCTGTGGAGCAGCTGATGGATTTGGCCCATGTGTTGCTAGCATGAATCATTCAAGAAGCTGAACTATATGAAGAAGAATGTGAACTATATGAAGAACGGAGGAAGACTCATTAACAACCTGCATTATGTGGCTGGCACAACCTTTCTTGTGCATAGTAAGGAACACTTGAAGTGCTTGCTTCAGAAGGTCAAGGACTGCAGCCTTTAATATGGACTGCATCTCAACATCAAGAAAACAAAATTCCTCACCACTGGACCAATAGGCAACATCATGACAATGGAGAAAATATTGAAGTTGCCAAGGATTTTGTTTTACTTGGATCAATAATCAATATCCTTTTTATTATTAGATAGTGTCAACTCCAGTATGACTCATTGCCACCAGAGGCCAGTTCTCATCCAGAAGTCAGACCTCAGATAGTGGCGCTTGGTAGAAGGAAAGTGAGTTTGCTTGAGCTTGCATTCCTAGGCAATAGACACAAAGGCGTCACCTGCCATGCAAGAGTGGTAGAGGCCTAAAGCCGCAGAGCACGGGCCAGATAGTCTGGTTTGCATCCAGCTCTGTGTGCATGTTTTCTCCTGAGCCTTTACTGGGGCCTCACCTCTTTGAGGAGGATATACTCACTATCTCAGGAGTGTCACATGGGCCTCTTCCTGCTCCTGACTCACTGTTGTTACAGCTCTCCCCAAAGGGCCAAGTCAGGCAGGAAGCTGAACCACAGCCAATAGGTTTGGTTAATGTTTTTTTAAAAAAAAATTTATTCTGGTTTATTTACAAAGATTGAATACATTGTTTTTCACAAAAGATCCTTCTCATTTCCTTCACTCTACACACCCATTGAATTGTGCAACCTTATGATTAACACCCTAGCCCCCATCCTCATCCCTCTATTTCCACCCCCCCCAATCCTCACACTCATTCTACAATAATGGTTTTATACAGTATTTGTCCTTGTGGGACTGAGTTAGTTCCCTCAGCATAATGCACTCCAGTTCCTCCCAAGTTAGACAGTAATTAATAAAATCATTGCTCCTACGTGTTGCATAGTATTCCATTGTATAAATATACTACAACTTCTTAATCCATTCGTTTGTGATTGGACATATAGGCTGTTTCCATGTTCTTGTGATGGTAATTGATGCTGCTATGAACATTGGTGTACAAGTTTCTGTTTGAGCCTCAGTTCTCATTTTCTTGGGGTATATTCCAAGCAATGGAATAGCTGGGTCATATGGAATTTCTATGTTCAGCTTTTTGAGGAAACTTTAAACTGCCTTCCAGACTGGTTGTACCATTGTACAATCCCACCAACAATGTAAAAGAGTTCCTATCTCACTATCACCAACATTTCTTACTTGCACAGCCAGTAGTTTTTAAGGACACTAGAAAGACATTTGTGAAACCAGAGGTTAGAATTGAGTTAAAACTGGGTTAGAATAGCCCTAATCACACACAAGGTAAACTCCCCAAGGAAAGGTTGTGAAGTTTGAGTAAAGCGGCAAAAGAGAAGAATTTAAACCTGAAGCCACTAGTTAGCATTCCCACCAAGACTGGGAATCATTATGATGAAAACTCCTTGTAGCAAAAAGTTCTAAGACCTTGGATGAGTTCAGAGTAAGGAGAACAGGCTGTAGTTATCATTGAAGATGTTTAAATGTGCTAGTTTAATAAGTTGATTATGCTGATAGAAAGAGAACTGATGCCTTTGAGTTGTGGTGCTGGAGAAGAGTGTTGAATATACCATGGACTACTAGGAGAGCAAACAGGTTTATCCAAGAGAAGGTGAAACCAGGCTGCTCCTTGGAGTCAAGGATTCTGAAGCTTTGTCTGACGTACTTTGGGCATGTTGCAAGGAGGCACTGGTCCTTGCAGAGGGACATCATGTTTGGGAGAGTGGAGGGACGGCGCATGAGAGGAAGACCCTCGATGAGATGGATCGATTCTGTGAGTGGAGTGGTGGGAATGAATGTGTTTGGGACAGCGAGGTTGGCGTTTAGGCCTCTTATACATAGGGTCGCTATGAGTCACAAAAGACTTGATGGCACATAACAACAACATGCTTTGGCAAACAATAATAATAAGGCATCATATCTTTCCTGGGGCGTCTGAAGACTCCTAAAAGTGTCTTAGATGCTGTGAGCACAAGTTCTCAAAGTTTGGTCTCTAGAGCATGTAGGAACTCAGTTAGAAACACAGGTTCCCACCTTTTGTGAAGATGGTGCCGAAAGCAAAGAAGGAAGTCCCTGCACCTCCCAAAATTGAAGTCAACGCAGAGGTGTTAAAAGCCAAGAAGGCCATCCTGAAGGGAATTCACAGCCACAAAATCAGAAAATCTACATGTCATCCACCCTCTGGTGGCTTAAGATGCTGAGACTCTGAAGGCAGCCTAAATACCCCTAGGAGAGCGCCCCCAGGAGAAACAAGCTTGACCACTAGACCATCAAGTTTCCCTTGACTACTGATTCAACCATAAAGAAGATAGAAGATAACACACTTGTGTTCACTGTGGATGTCAAGGCCAACAAGCACGAAATCAATCAAGCTATAAAAAAACTCTATGACATTGATGTGGCCAAGGTCAACACCTTGATTAAGCCTGATAGATAGAAGAAGGCCTATGTTTGACTTGCTCCTGACTATGATGCTTTAAATGTTGCCAACAAAATTGAGATAATCTAAACTGTGTCTAACGAAAGAAAGGGAGAAAGGAAAGAAGGAAGAAAGAGAGAGAGAG
>NW_006399891.1:2425942-2434730 GCF_000299155.1 Elephantulus edwardii | reverse complement strand
AAGAAAGAAAGAAAGAAAGAAAGAAAGAAAGAAAGAAAGAAAGAAAGAAAGAAAGAAAGAAAGAA
Source organism: Elephantulus edwardii (assembly GCF_000299155.1). Lineage (NCBI taxonomy): Eukaryota > Metazoa > Chordata > Mammalia > Macroscelidea > Macroscelididae > Elephantulus > Elephantulus edwardii. The sequence continues at coordinate 2,434,665 of NW_006399891.1, read as the reverse complement.
AGAAAGAAAAAGAAAAAGAAAGAAAGTCAGATTCTCTGCCTCTCCTTTTACTACACCAGAAACTCTAGGGTAAGACCTAGCGCTGTGTGTGCTAAAATCGTCTATGAAATAAACCCTGTTCTTAAGAGTTGAGAACCACAGCTCAGGCCGACACTATAAGAGAACAGTGCCCCCTGGAGGCGACAAGAATCATAGCAACAATGGAAAAAGACTCTCCTCGAAGTCCACTGTCCATATCCACAGAAACAGACTTTCTCCCATGGTCAACTTCGGAGGCTCTGGATTGTATGAATGAAGAGATATTGTTGATCTTTTAAACATAGCTCAGGCTCCCAAGACAAATGAACATGGGTAAATGATAAAATTATTATTTTCCAGCTTTGGTATCGGGAGTTATGTGCCATCAAATCAGACTGATTCACAGAGGACCCTCCAGCAGGCTTTCAAAGGCTTTAAGTCGCTCCGGATAAGAATTCTCATCTTTCTTTCATGAAGCAGCTGGTGGATTCGAGTTTTGTGTTTTGGGTGAGCACCAGAGCTCTCTCCGTTGTTGTTATGTGCTGTCCAGTCACCTATGACTCATAGTGACCCCATGAACTACCTACCCTGAGCCAGCCTGTCTCTGATATATCCACTCCCACTACTAGAGTCACTGTCCCACGCCATCTCATCCAGCACTTTTCTTTCTTGCCTATCCAAGTATGATATCTCTTTCTTTTATGTCCATTGCTAAGCTGTCAAAAATCCCACTCATCCTTTGAGATTCACTCACCTGGTGGCCAATCAACAAACGTGGCAATGAACTCTATGTAGAGTGGGGAAGGTGCACGTGGTTAAGCAGGGTCATCAGTTTACTGACTCACACTGTTCCTAGGGTAAAGGTCACAACAACAGTAGAAGCAACTGTGATTGCAATAATTTCTATAAGTTAATAATATGCCAAGCCTTGTACTAAAACCTTTTCACATATGATATTTACCTTCTTTGTCAGTGTATGGAAATGTGCATGCATCGTGTGCCTTGAGAACTGATGTCTTTGAATTGTGGTGTTGGTAAAGTGCATTGAACATCCCATGCATTGCATATAATACAACAAAATCTGTCTTAGAGGAGTACAACCAGCGTGCTCTTTAGAGGCAAGGAGGGTAAACTATGTTCCATATACTTTGGGCATGTTACCAGGTGGAGCCAGTCCTTGGAAAAAAAGACTCCATTGCTGGGAAAAGGAGAGGGTGAGAGGGACTGACACAGCGCCTGCGCAGTGGACTGGGGCGTGGCCGAGACAGCGAGCTTGGCGCAGACTAGGGCTGGGTTTCCAACTTTCGTCCACATGGCTGCTGAGCAGTTGACTTGGTGGCATCTAAAACCAACATTTTGAAAAACTTAAAATGTGTAGCCCAGTCTAGAGAGGACTTTCTTTTTCTTAGGCATCCCATTTACTGGATTCCACACCCCAGATTTCCCTCGCTTTGTTGCCTTTTATAGTGATCATCTGAGGACCACGTCGCAGTCCCGCTCGCGCTCCCCCTTCAGTGGACAATGATACCTTCAGGGTTTTCACAAAAGTAAAGAACCTGATGAGGCCCCTGTGGGAACTGATCCTATAGTAAGAACACACAGGAGACCATTTTGCCTCCAATTCAGTGGTAAACGGAAGGCAGTGGTAAAGGAGGTAGCTGTCTCCAGGCAGAAAAGGGATGCTTTTCTGTAGAGAACTCAAAAATAATAATAATAACGCCAAGTAAGAGTCAATTTGCATTTCCCACGTGCTGCTAGGCGAACCCATGGTGTGGCACAGCTCCGGTTTTAAATCCAGTTTGGGATGCCACTTTATACTTTCCTATACTGCACATCTTTCTCTTGGCCTCTCCTGAGTCTAGCTTCCCTTTTGTGGGTGATAATTGCCCTTTTTTTTTGGCGAGTGCTTTAAATCCTTCCCTCGTTTCGGTGTACATAGCACTATTGTTTGTTCAAAAACAGACTTCTGTAATACTCGTCCATTGACCTGCTTTTGTCTAAAGTTCTTTCCTTCTTGGAGCTCTGGCAGTTCAACGGTTAAACACTTGGCTGATATCTAAAGTTTGGAAATCAGAGAGAAAAGCGAAGTGGTTCAAACTCACTCAACAGCTCTGCAGGAGAAAGACCTGGGGATCTGCTTTCATGAAGATTACAGCCAAGGAGAACTTATAAGGCAGCTCGGCTTTGTCACATGAGGGCGCCGTAGTGGCTTTGTGGTAAAGAATTGCGCTGCTAACACAAAGGTACATGGTTCGAATCTACCAGCTGCTACTCAGGAGACAGGCAATCTCTTCCGATGCAATTTACTACCTCTGAAAATCTGCTGGAGGATCAGCTTATAGATTCCTCCTTGACAGCACACAAAAGTAACGATACTACATACACAAATACAACACAATACAATACAATACAATACAATACAATACAGTACAGTACATTACAATATACATGAGGGCTGAGTGAGATGGGATGGACTATATGGCACTCAACAACGTGATTCTTTCAGGACATCCCTGTAAGAGAAGCCCGCTGTTCATTATTTATCCATTCTTATCTTGGTTTCCCCCCAACTCCAATGTCAGTCCTGTTTTGTAACAGTGGCATTATGCAGTATTTGTCCTTTTGTGACTGAGATATTCCACTCAGCATAATGTCCTCAAGGGTCACCTGTTTTGTATAATATTTTATAAGTTCCTTGTTTTTCAGTGCTATGTAGAACTGTCTAAAAGGAATATATGATTAGGTATTATTTGCATGACAACAGTCAGAATAAGAGGTGCATAGCAAAGTGGACTAGGGCGTGTGTGGGGGAATGGGAGTAGGGAGGAAATTGTGCAACAATGAATGAATGGATAGCCAAGTTTTCTGTAAACTTTTGTTAAAATATCAGTTAAATGTATTTATTTTTTAAGAGAGAAGCCCTCTGGGTAGAATTGTTATTTGCTCAGCTCGATTTATCCTCCGGATCTCTGGCTCCTTTCGGATCATGCTCACATCCATTTAACCACAAATAATCATTGAATTGTTTCTGTAAGGCTGCTGTTTTGTAAGCACTGCAGGACAGTCAGCCATGCGGAGATGGTCTCTGCTCTTAGAGAAACTTGGTAAACAAGTGTGTGTGTGGGGAAGTGATTTTCTATTATCAAAGTGTAATGACTAGTTCAATGAGAAAACAAGAACAAGATGGCGTGAGTAGAAAGCAACAGACCGGAGAGACTTGAGTGACTAAAACAAGCAAAACAAGAATAGTCTAGGCATGAGGAGAGCAACATCCAGACAGAGGGGAAAACAAGGACGAGTTCCTGAGATGTGAGTCAGCGTGGTGTGTAGGATGGACGGAAGGGGCGGAGGTACTCAGAGGGGGGAGGAGAGGGAAGGGAAGTGATGGCTGTATGACAGCAGGTGTACGATGAACAGTTTAGCTTTTATTCTGAGGTGGAAAGATAGCTGTGGTGCGGACTTTCTTTCACACACTTTGGACAGATTGTCAAGAGGGGCCAGTGCCCCCAAAAAGAACATCATGCTTGAAAACTGGAGGGTCAGAGAAGGAGAGGAAGACCTTTGAAGAGATGGATTTGCTTGGTGACAGTTGAGTTTATGAAAATGGTGTGAGGTTGGGAGGATGTCTTTCGACTATACATAGGTCAGTCACTAGGAGTCAGTGTGGAGTTGGTGACACCTCACAACAGCCCCGGACAGGCTACCAACCAGATATACACAGTCAATTGCTTATATATACAGCCAATTGCTTATTTTTATTTTCAAATGTTATTGTTTATATCACACAATATTATTTTTAAAATAATGAGATTTTGGTGGTCACTTTGAAACAGCGAATCAAAAGAATAAAAAAAACCAGATCATTAGTACTTAAAACCAAGAAAAGGTATACACTAAGAATTAACCTAAGAATCATCAAACAAATGGCTGAACAGAGCCTGGTGCTTGGATCTTCAGACTTTCAAGTTCAGGGTTTTTGTGTTGGGGTTTTTTTGTGTGTGTGTGCAAGTGTGTATAATAGTTAAGAACAAAATAAAAGTAAGAGGAAATTCAAGAGCATTGGTTTGTATTTTATTTGCACACATCTAAGCTCTGGTGGCCTAGTGGGGTAGGGAGTTGTGCTACCAACCTTAAGGTAGACAGTTCAAATCCACCAGCTGTGCTCCACAGGAGAAAGATACGCAATCTCTTGCTATGCGATTACAGCCTCTGAAAATCCACTGGTGGTCAGCTATGAGTTGGTTCTAACTGCACAGCAGTGAGTTTTGAGTGTGACGTACTTGAGAGTAGAAGTGTGTTTAGCTAGGGGCATGCATTCTCAGGACATGCTTTGACATTCAGTTACGCTTGGAAAAGTTTAAAGATCTCTGAAGGACAGAAAATTTAGTTCCACACAATGGAATACCATGCAGCATACAGGAGCAATGATTTTTGTAAATTATTACCTAACTTGGGAGGAACTGGAGAGCATTATGCTATGCTGAGTCCCATAAGGATAAATATTGTATAAAACCATTATTGTAGAATGAGTATAAGGACCCAAGGGGAGAAGGTGAAAGCAGAGGGATGAGGATGTGCAGGGGGCGTGGGGATTAATCATGGGGTTGTACAATTTGATAGGTGGGGAGTTGAGGGAAATTGGAAGAATCTATTCTGGAAAACAATGTATTTGAATTCTAGAAATAAACTAGTATAATAATAATATAATAATAATAATAATAACAACAATAATAATAATAATAATAAAAATTAGAAATTAGTTCCAGAAGAATATAGCAAAATTTGGGGGAATATGTAGGATTAAAGTGGAGTTCTGGTGACATAATCTGTGGAGAGTCTCCTGTTAACCCAAAGGCTGCACATCTCAGGTGGTTCAAATCCACTTGTGAGAGAAGAATATAGGCAGCCTCAGAAGCACGATAGATGGTGGCAATGAGGTGGTACTGACTTAAAGGTCGTGAGTTTGAGTGAGCAATGTTAAGAGTAGGAATTGTGGTGGCCCAGTGATTGCTTCCTACTAAAGGTTGGTAGTTCAGATCCACCAGCTGCTTTCCGGGAGAAGGGTGGACAGTCTCCTTCCATAAAATCCACAGCCTTGCAAACCCAATAGAGGGCCACTAACTGAAACTGACCAATAGAAACTCATTGTGCGATAGAAACTCATTGTTGCAAGCACTGAGCTGCCCCATCTCATTGAAAGTCTTCATCTCTTTTGTGGACCAACTACTTTTCCACACATGATGTCTATCTGCAGGAACTGGCCCCTTTTGGCAATATACCCCAAGTCTGTGAGAAGAAGTCACACCATCCTTGGCTATACTTCATCCAAAACAGATTTGTTTGTTGTTTTGATGGTCACTAAAAGAGTCACTACCCTTTGCTAACAGCACAATTCAAAGGCATCAAATACTCTTCATTCTTCCTCACTCATGATCCAACTCTCACGTACGTGTAATTGTTGCTGCTTGTTATGTGCTTTTGACCCGGAGCTGGCTCATAGGTGACTCTCCAGCAGGTTTTCCAAGACTGTTAATCATATGGGAGGAGAGAGAACATACGGTTTGCATCAGGTGTACCTTAGTCTTTGGGTGGCATCCTTGCTCTTCAGCACTGTAAAGAAGTCCATGAAGAAGATTTGGCTAATAAAGCGCATATTTTGACTTGTGACTACTGCTTCTATGGGTGTTGATTGTGGATCCAAGTCAAAGGAAATCCTTGAAAAGATCAATCTTTATTCTGCTTATTATATTGCTTATGGTCCAGTTTTGAGTATTTTTGTTTCCTTGATGTTGAAGTCTCATCATTGTGGAAAGTTTTATTCTTTAACCTTCTTCAGTATGTGATTCAAGTTTTCTTCACTTTGAGCAAAACAAGGTTGTGTCATTTGCATAATATAGGTTGTTAAGTCTTTCTCCAATCCTCAAGCCACCTTCTTCTAGATCCACACAGCCATATGCCTTTGTATAGTCAATAAAACACAAATAAACATCTTCCTCATATTGCTTGTTTTCCATCAAGATTCCCTTGACATCAGCAGTGATGATATCCTTTGTTTCACAGCCTCTTTTGAATCCTGTTTAAATTTTGCGAGTTCCAGGTTGAAGTACTGCTTCAGTCATCTGATATAACCTTAGGAAAGTTTTATTTGCTTGTAATATAACTTCTCTGTTGGATAACTTCCACATTCTGTTGTTGTTACGTACTGTCTAGTTGTTTGCAACTCGTAGCAACCCTATGTACAACAGCCCTAAACCCTGCTCTATCCTGTGCCAATTGCACTGCCTCTGACACTCCCATCCCGATTACTCCAGTCACTGAATCAATCCACCTCATAGAGGGTCTTCCCCTCTTGCGCTGTCCTTCCACCCTCCCAAGCATGATGTCCCTCTCCAAGGACCTGTCTCTCCTTACAACATGTCCAAAGTATGTCAGACAAAGCCCCAGAATCCTTGCCTCCAAGGAATAGCCTGGTTTAACCCTCTCCAGGATGAATCTGTTTGTTTTCTTGGCAGTCCACGGTACATTCATTACTCTCTTAGAACACCTTTTTTTGAAAGACATAAATATGGATCTCGTCCAGTTGATTGGCTTTTCCCCCAAATTTCCTGGCATACGCGAGTGAGCATGTCCAGGTTTGTATCTGTTTGTTGAAATACTTCAATTGGCATTCTGTCAATTTCTGGAGGTCCATTATTTGCCAATACCTTCAGTGCAGCCTGGACTTATGCCTGCATTACCACTGGTTCTTGATCATAATGTTATTCCCTGAAATGGTTCAATATTTTAAATGGTTTCATGTTTAGTGCATCAAATCTATTAATGAAATGGTTCTTAAATTCAGGTAGGATAACTGAAGATCATATTTTGGTTTTAATAGACTTGTTTTCATTTTCTTCAGTTTCAGTTTGAACTTCCATATGACAATTACTGATCTGCGTAACAATCAGCCTCTGGCTTTGTTCTGGCTGATAACTTGAGTTTCTTTCCATAAATGCAGCCAGTTTGATTTCTGTGTATTTCGTATGGCAGGACTTGAGCATAGTCACTGTTTATGTTTTTTTAAAGGTGGTTGTCATTAATAAGTTCTTGGTCATACAAAATTCTACACAATCTCTGGTTTCATTTCTGCCACCAATGCCATCCTTTTGGTTGCAGGCCTCAGTTATTATTCATTGTATCTTGAGTGCATGTTTGATCAATTTCAGAGTCTAGAAGTTGACTATTGTTATATTCTGTCAAGTTGCTTCTGACTCACAGTGACCCCATGTACAACAGCCCTGAACTCTCTTGAGCCAATTTCATTATCTCTGACACACCTACCCCAATTACTTCAGTCACTGAGTCAATCTATCTCATCCAGGATCTTCCTTTCTTTCTCTGTCACTCCACCCTCCCAAGCATGATATTCTTTTCCAAGGACTGGTCCCTTCTGGCCACATGCCCCAAGTATGTGAGACAGGGCTTCAAAATCCTTGCTTCCAAAGAGCAGGTTGGTATCACCCTCTCCAGGACAGACCTGTTTGTTCTCTTGGCAGTCCATGCTATGGTCAATGCTCTTCTCTAACACCACAACTCAAAAGCATTGATTATTTTGCATTAATAGCTCTTCCTTGTATACTTACAGGTAGTATCCTGCCACTGACAACATTGTACACAGGATCGGTCTTAGAATGTCCTTTTTAAAAGATGAATGTAATGTCATTCCTCTTCAATTTGTGATTTCCAGCATTGTAGATCATTTGATTATCTGATTCAAAAAGTCCAATACCAGTCCATTTTAGCTTATTATTATCTAGAATACTCACCTTTATGCATGCTATTTTATTTTTTTCCAACTCCCAACTTCCCTAGATTCACATTTTGTATATTACATATTGCAATTATTAATGTATTATCATGATTATTGCAGGAGCCCAATCTCACTAGACATTTACTGTGTATCAGGCACTGTTTTAAGTGCTTTGGACATAAATAAAAGAGTTTTCAAAAGATCTAGATGTAGCCCTAGACATGCTCACCAGTCTATGCCAGGAAATTTGGAGGATAGCTGCCTGGCTGACTGGAAGAGTTATTTGTTCCCATTTCTAATAGAGGTGATTCAACAGAATGTGAAAATTATTGAACAATATCTTTATATCACATGCAAGCAAAATCCTGCAAAGATCATTAAAAAATGGCTAGAATAGTGTATAGACAAATGTTTGCCAGATGTTCAAATTTGGATTAGAAGAGGCTGTGGCACTAGGGGTATCACTGCTTATGTCAGACAGATTCTGGCTGAAAGCACAGAATACCAGAAGAATGTCCTATTTGTGCTTTACTGAACAACAGATCTTGTAGTTGAGGTCAATGAAGGGATCACTGACGGCAACATCATTTACTTTTCCAGTGTTAAAAGCCCAGTTGACCAGGCATCCAATGTAGCCAGACCTGTTTACTCTGAACTTCATCATCATGTCTCAAGGATGTGGCTGAGGCTGCTCAAGAGACAAAGATTAATGATGCACAGAGAAACACATTGTTGTTGTTGTTGTTTGATGCCATTGAGTTGTAGATGACTCATAGCGACCCTATGAACGAACGGCCTGAGCACTGTTTGTACATAGAGTTTCCGGAGGCAAGCCATTCGGAAGTGGATGCCACTCCTGCTTCCAGGCTTGATTCAGTCGGGAAGCTCCAGCCAACACTGTCCACCATGGGTACCC
>NW_006399891.1:2422903-2425562 GCF_000299155.1 Elephantulus edwardii | reverse complement strand
GGGGATGAGCAAACCTGCACGTCAAACACATTCCTGGAAAAGCAGTCGACTCCAAAAGCTTGCCACGATTCCTGTGCTCACACCACCATACTCCATCCTTCGGGCAAGGAGAGCTTCCCAAGACCCTGGGAGGAGCCAGCCAACCAGGAACAGCATGGCTGCTTCTCAGAGAAACACATTATGAGCCTTTAAAAGCTCAAAAACTCCTTGCTTCAGAACCAACTCACATCTGACCCTCTAGTAGATTTTCTGAGGCTGTAAATCACATGGAAGGGGCTTGTCCATCATTCTTGGAGTCACTGGTGGATTCGAACCACCAGTGAGGCAAGGCCTTCAGGTTAGCAGAGCTGCTTCTTATGAACTAGACCACCAGAGCTACCTATGATCTTTTAAGAACTATGTGTATGGGGTCACACTGACAAGCATATAAAAATTATACAAGAATCTCAGTGATAATGAGCTTATGCTGATGGAGGGCAGAACAGCTCATAAAATGAGAGTGAGTGTTTGCTTAATTCAAAGAATGCAATCAATACGACAGAATTGTTTACATATAAACTGTTGAATCAGTGTCTGCTATGCATAGTCTCAACAAATATAACAAAATAAAAGAAATTATTTAAAAATTGTTTGAACCAGAAAAAAAAATCCAGTTTTCCCTTCATCCAAATATGTGTGTGTTCCATGTGAAAGAATATTTATAATGACTCTTCATGCTCACCTTGGATTTTTACTATAGCATTTTATAACCATGACACTCTTACAGGAACCATCTTTTGAAATATTATGCTCAATGCCAAGATAATTAACATTTCACACATGAATTTGATTGACCTCGCATTTAAAAAGGTTTTTTGGTTTGTTTTTTTTTTTTTGGCTGCCAGTCTGGGGCTTTTTCCAGGCTGGGAAGATGAGTGGAATGGCCAGATTCTGCTCAGGTGTGTTTTCTGGTTTGGGGTTGAGACAAGGCTGTGGTTTTTGTTCACCACAAGGTGTGAGCTGATTGGATTTGGCCTCATATTTTAAAATGCTTTTGCCTAAAGAGACCATAAATGACACCCAAGAAGATATATTTACACCTATGTTTATCACGGCTTTGTTCACAACAGCAAAGAGTTGGAAACAACCTAAGTGCCCTTCCACAAATAAATGGATAGAGAAGCTGTGGTATATTCACACAATGGAATATTACGCTGCATTGAAAAACAAGGAACTCATGCAATATTATTCAAAATGGGTGACTCTGTAGGACATTATGCTGAGTGAAGTATCTCAGTCACAAAAGGACAAATACTGCATGGTGCCACTGTTGTAAAACAGGACTGACCCTGGAGTTGTGGGGAGACTGAGAAAGATGGGTTCAATAATGTATACGGCATTGAAACAGATGAGGGAGAAAACTTTTTAAAAGGGATATGTGATTAGGTATTTTTGTCATGACGGAGTCCAGAGCGAAGGCTGCATAGTGGAGTGGACCTGGGGGGAGGGATTGTAAAACAATGAAAGAATTTGTCTTTTACTTTTCCAAGAGGGTAGTGTACTGGGGGCAGAGGGTTGAGAGGGGAGAAAAGTGCAACAATGAATGAATGGAAACCCAAAGTCTCTGTAAACATTCATTAAAATTAATAATAAAAAATGCTTTTGGGCCCTTGGGCCTGCTTTTGATAAATCTCCCAAATAAAACAGACTTGGAAGCAGAAGTGGCATTCACTTCCAAAATAAGCTTACCTCTGGAAACTCTATGAACTTGGAGAAAAGATGAAAGTTTTGTGTTCAAGATTTTCATTCATAGGGTCACTATGGATTGTCTATGACATGAAGGCACTTAACAACAACAAGAAAAAGATTAAAATATAATAGAACTACTGAGAACTCAGGGAGCTCTGGTGGCCTAGTGGCAAGAAGCTGTGCTACAATCCCAAAGGCACACGGTTCAAGGCCTCTAGTTGTTCTGCAAGAGGATAGGCATCTCTTCCCCTGTGATTAACTGCCTCTGAAAACCCGCTGGAGGGTCAGCTATGGGTCAGTTCTGACTCAATGATGTACAACAACAGAGAACTCGCATAGATTGGTATCTATATTTACTCTTACTAAACTAAACATTCACCTCGAGTTTCTACTATTTTCCTAGATCTTTCTTGTGTTGTGAGAAGAGCTTAAAATGAGCTTTTAAATGGTCTTCTGGTGGCCAAGTGGATAAGGAGTTGTGTTGTAGGTGGCTTGAATGCACCAACTGCTCCGTAGGAGAAAGATGGGAGATCTCCTGCTGTGTGGTCTATAAACTCTGAAGACTCATGGGAGGGTCAGCTGTAAGTCAGTTCTGACTCAATAGAATATGACGAAGACGACAACGACGACAACAACAACAACAACAACAACAACAACAACAACAACAACAACAATAGAGTGTGCCACAAGGAAAGCTTAAGCAACAAAAACAATAATCCTATGATTATGAGGATCCTTTTGGGTTAGGAAAAGGATCTGTATTAATGAAGCTCAAAAAACCGTGAGCTTTTACCATTTGTTTTTGTTATGTGCTGTCGAGTCGCTTGCGACTTGTGCCAATAGCACTGTCTCTGACACTCCCATCCCAATTATGCCAGTCACTGAATCAATCCACCTCATAGAGGACCTTCCCCTCCTGCGCTGTCCCTCC
>NW_006399891.1:2419160-2422053 GCF_000299155.1 Elephantulus edwardii | reverse complement strand
TTGTTATGATCTACACAGTCAAATGCCTTTGCATAGTCAATGAAACACAGATAGACATTCCTCTGGTATTCCCTGCTTTCAGCCAAGATCCATTAGTGTCAATTATTAATTTAGTTAACAATATAGGATGATCCTGTCAAGTGCAGTCTGTAAATGAGAAGACCCAGGGCCATTATTGGCCTGTACGGGTCAATGCTCCATCCTTCGGTCCTTCAGAAGGTATTTAGCACACTCTCAGGAGGCATCAAAGAAATCAAGATAGCAATAGGCTTGACAATGTGCCATTGCTTGCTTTTCATTCTTCCCTAATTCACTCTTTCCTGTCCTTTGCGCCTACTCCTAGAATCAGCTCACAAATAAGCGAACTGCAACCAAAGCCTTTTCATGTTTGCCATTAGGGAGCATCTAAACTATGGCATTTGGTATCTGAACCTCTAGCCCTAGAAAACAGCCCCTTTGAATGAGTTTTTGAACAGTCTTACTCACAGATTAAATGATTGGTGAGTGGGGTGGAGAGAGATTTACACCACAGGATTATGGGTGAGGTCCTTAATTGGCTATACTGTGGGGACCCAAGAAACGCGGCTGTATCGCCTACCCACTAGTGGCTGGCAAGTTTTATACTCTTGTTCTCCCCAGGTGCTGGGCTACTTGCTACCACACTCTGCTGTTGAAACATTTCAAGGGCACGGTGACATATTCAAGAGTACATGGAGTGCAAAACATCTACATCTTGGGTTATAAACAATAGCAAAAGACAAAACTTTAAGCCTCTGGACAAACATTTTCTACACAGGATTTTAGTTACTCACGTGAAATCTGCCTAGTTTCTCTGTTGCTTGTTGTAGTAATTCAATCAACACAATTGTCCGTGTGGTGGGCTGAGGTGAGATGTAAATAAAAGGTGCACTGAGTTCTCCAAAGTTCAGCTCTTGGGTAATTCAGTACTTCTAAAGATTCTGGAGTTGGGTGGTATTTACTTTGGAATATTTACTTGAAAGACAAAAAGTCAGGTCAACTTTTACTTTCAGGGAAATGGTAAGAGCTGGGAGGCCTTCACGGCAGTGCATAGAGTCTCATCTCCTCAATCTGTATAGGATAGTTTCTACTGCCCCAGCTTTTATGATAAAGTTCATGGCAGCAAATAATAATGAATATACAGCCTTCACTAGCCTTCACTAGTCTCTTACGCCAGAGCGAGATTCCAGGATGAAGACATATGTGTAAATTTATTGGAAAACCTTGAACCCTCTTCTCCGTCCCAATGTCCTCTGAGCCTCCTGGCTGGCAGAAGGAGCTGTCCTCCTTGCTCGACCTCCCCTGAGGTGGTTGCAAAATGATGATTGTTCTCAAGATCTCCCTCTACTCAGCTTATTGTCACAAGACTAATCACTAAGGTCACGGATGAGCACAGCCCAAGAAAGGAAACGAGATAGCTGCTGTAGTAGAAACAAGGGGCGTTGGCGATCCCATGGTACAGTTCCCACCCTCTGCGTAGATTTAGGAGAGCTCTAGCCACCTAATGGCAAAAAGATGCATTGCCCTACAACCAGGTGAGAACCAAAGAGATGAATGGGATCTTCTAAGAATCAAATCCCTATGCACATCCAAAAACTTCCCCAACAGAGTAAAAAGGAAGGCCACAGACTGGGGAAAAAAATTTGGTAATAACATGTCTGATAAGGGACTTATATCTAGAATTTATAGAATACCACAACAAGATAAACAACCCAACCACAAAATGGGCACAGGATATGAACAAACCCTTCACCAAAGAAGACATTCAGATGGTGAACAAATACATGAAGAAATGTTAAAAATCTTTAGCTATCAGAGAGATGCAAATCAAAACAACTATGAGATATCATTTCACCCCAGTAACAATGGCAAAGTTCAACAGAGCAGCAAACAACAAATGCTGGTGAGGTCATGGAGAGATTGGAATCCTTATTCACTGCTGGTAGGAGTGTAAAATGGTGCGACCACTATGGAAGGCAGTTTGGCACTCTCTCAAAAAGTTGGAAATAGAAATACCACTTGACCCAGCAATGCCACTACAAGGAATATACTCTAAAGAAACCAGAACTTTCATCCAAACATATATGCAAACCCATGTTCTGTTATTTAAAATAGCAAAGAGATGGAAGAAATCCAAGTGCCCATCAACAAATGAATGGATAGAAAAACTATGATATATTAACACAATGGAGCACTATGCAAACACTGAAAAACAATTAACTTGTGAAACAGTACACAACACGGAAGACCCTGGAGCACATTATTTTAAGCGAAGTATCTCAGTCACAAAAGGACAAATACTGCATAGCAACACTGTTATGTAGCAGGACTGACATGGGAGGGGGGGTGGGAGAAGAATACTATAAGAGTGGATAGTAATGACCATTGCATTAGAACAGATGAAAGAAAGAACTGTCTAAAAGGAATATATGATTAGACATATATTTGACAACAGCCCAGAATAAGAACTATATCATTTCAAAGAGGACTAGGGGTGGTGGGTGAAGATGGGTAATTATGCAACAATGTAGGAAGGTTGTTGTTGTTTGGTGACGTTGAGTCATAGACAACTCATAGCGACCCTATGAATGAACAGCCTGAGCACTGTTCCTACATAGAGTTTCCGGAGGCAAGCCATTTTGGAAGTGGATGCTGCTCCTGCTTCCAGGATTGATTTAGTTGGGAAGCTCCAGTCAACACTGTCCACCATGGGTATCCATTACCACGACTGGCATATCACTGTCACAGTCTTCAGCATCACAGCAACCACGAGTTACCTCTGTACAGCAATGCACAGACCAGTGCCATACCACCTAGAAGAATGTTTGACAGGAAAACAGTTTGAACCTTGCCGAGGGCCGCAGATGAAAATCAC
>NW_006399891.1:2402846-2417075 GCF_000299155.1 Elephantulus edwardii | reverse complement strand
CTCCTCAGTTTCAGCAAGCAGGGTTGTGTCATCTGCATAACGCAGGTTGTTGATGACTCTTCCACCAATCCTGATGCCACATTCCTCTTCGTATAGCCCAGCGTCTCGGCCGAGTGGTTAAGGCGATGGACTAGAAATCCATTGGGGTCTCCCTGTGCAGGTTCGAATCCTATCCTGCCAACTATGGGACAATAGCCTTTAGGAGTAGTCGTGGGAACCAATATGCACCACAATAATGCCAGATCTGGCTTCTGTGTACTGTATGGAACCAGAGAAGAACATCAAGTGGTGGGATTTGAGAGTGTTTGTGCGATAGGTGGTCAGGGATAGTATATAAGACCAGAAAGGAAGAGTTAAATTCCCTGCGCACACTCCCCCTTGACTCAGGACCCAGTGTCCTGGCAAGGAGACACCAATTGGAGCCGCTGGGGCACGAACACGATGACTGTTCCCAAAGGAGGTGGAGATGCCTGAACTGATGTGGAGGAGGAGGGAGAAAGGGGTCTTTAGACTCAGAGCCACATGACTGACTCACCGTCGAAAGAATTTACGAAGCCCCACGGATCGTCTTTCCAGAACCCTTTTTTATCCTACCTTTTCCACTTTTAATCTGACTTCAGATTCTGAATCCTCTCTTCAGGCACTGTTATAGGATTTAATCTATTTAGTTTTCCAAATTCTATTTGATGAATATTCTGGTAACCCAAGGCTAGTAATGCCGCTACATAATTTGGTGCAGGACACTGGCCTGTAGAGATGGTGTGTCCAGCATCCTGGCATGGTGGGTACAGAGAAGAGGTCTCCCAGGCAACCACAGAGTGCATTTACTACTGTTGTCCACCAGATGGCAGATGTACAATGTCCTCAAGGAGGGAAGTCCAGGAAGGTAAGTGTATCCTGAGGTGTACAGCTCCCAGACACCTAGAACTCGAAAGTCACAGTCACTACCCTGGATTCTGATACCATTCATAGCTGAATCTCCAGCAGGTTGTTTTTTGGGGGATTTTTTTTTTACAATTTTTTTTTAATTATTAGTTTGTGTACAAAATTTGTATATATTGCCTCACATTGCTTCATTCACATTGCATTTCATACAATCATTTCCCCCGCAATATGTTTTACAAAATTAATCCGAATTGGACCTTGCCTATCATTACCCTGTCTTTTTGCCCGTATTCCTTCTCATTTCCTCCTCCTCCCCATCACCCCCCAAATTGTGCAAAGCTGTGGTTTTCCCCCTACCCATCTTCACCCCTCTACTCCCACCCCTTGCCACCTTGGGTCCCCACACATGTTTTACTAGTTATCTTTTTAATTTTATAATAATGGCCTTATGTTCTGTTTGTCCTTAAGAGACTGAGTTAGTTCACTCAGCATAATGCTCTCTAGTGGGTTTTTGGAGTCTGTAAACCTCATTGAAGGAGATTATCTATCTTTCTCCCATAGAGTGTCTGGTGAATTTGAACCACCAGTTCAGAAGACTGAAATCTTTTAGTTCACAGCACAACTGTCTACACTACCAGTGTCATTAACAATATTCTCCTCAAAGAAGGCAGATGTGACTCATAGGGGTAGAAAATAGGAATAACTCGGGAGTTTCAACCAACTTCACCGCATTTTCATGAAGCATTTAGATCAGGTGTGTGTGCGTGTGTCTTGGAGATGGGGCCCATTAGAAAGGAAGGCTTCAAAATAAAACCAAGATCAAAATGCAAGATGAACTAATGAATCTGCTGATTATAGATCCAAGTAAGATAAAATCATAGACAATTTCAATCTTTTCTCCATCTATCATGCTGTTGCCTTCTGGTCCAGAGGTGAGGATTTTTGTTTTCTTGAAGTTGAGATGTAATTATTACTAATGGCTTACTGGTAATTAATGCTGCTATCATGGATGTTGATTGTGGGTCCAATCAGCACCCATGATGATGTTGTTATGTGCTGTCAAGTCGAATACAGTAACGACTGTATGAGCAATGACTCTGAATCCTGCCCTGTTCTGAGCCAACCTCACCATCTTTTACACACCTGCTCCCATTGCCACAGTCACTCTGTCAATCTATCTCCTCCAGGGTCTTCCTGGCCTATGCTGGCCCTTCCAAGCATGATGTCCTTCTCCAAGGATTGGCCCCTCCTGGAAACATGCCCAAAGTATGTGAAATGGAGCTTCAAAATCCTCACTTCCAAGGAGCAACCTGGTTTCATCCTGTCCAAGACAAACCTAATTGTTCTTTTGGAAGTTTGTGGTACATTCAATTCTCCTCTAACACCATATCTCAGAGGCACGAATTCTCCTTCTGTCATCCTTAGTCATTACCTGGCTTTCAGATGCGTAGCAAACAATTGAGAAGACCATGGCCTGGACAAGTCATACCTTAATCTCTAGACTGGCATCGTTGCTTTTTAGCACTCTGGAGAGGTCCTTGACAGGAGACTGTCCCAAAGCAATTTGTCTTTTGATTTCTGGACTGTTGGTGCAAAGAGTGTTGGTTATGGATCCAAGCAAGATGAGCTTGTTAACAGTCTCGATCTTTTCTCTATCATGGTAATACCGACCATGATACTAGCAATTGGCCTGGTGGTGAGAATCTTTATTTTCTTGATGTTGAGATGTAATACATCCTAAAATCCATAATGAAAGTTTCAGTTCTTGACCTTCTTCTGCAGCAAAAATTTCAAATCTTTCTGAGTTTTGGTGAGCAAGTTTGTGCCATCTGCATAATGCAGGTTGTTGATAACTCTTTGCCCAATCCTTATGCCACATTCTTCTTCATGAAGTCCAGCCTCTCGAATGATCTGTTCTACATTTAGATTAAATAGGTATGGAGAAAAGATACAACCATAACTCATTCCTTTCTTAATTTGGGACCATGTTGTGTCCCCTTGCTCTGTTCGGACCACAGCTTCCTGGTCTGGGTATTGGTTGTTCAAGAGCACAATCAAGTGGTTGCAGCAGTTAAAACACAATGTAGGTAAAGTATTATATAAAAAATATGAATGAAGGAAAGTTGTGAAACAATGTGCATGAAGGAAATAAAATGTCTATGAATTTTGTGTGCAAACCAATATAAAATTTTTAAAAATACTTTACTCAGTTTTGGGGTAACAAGCAATTTAATAAGCAATAAATAATTTATACTATGAGGGGAAAAAAAGAAATAAAAAAAGTGTTGCATTTGAAAAATCTGCTGTGAGAATCTCTCCAAAATGCAAAAGAGTAAGAATATCACTTTAAAGACTAAGATGTTCCTGACCGAAGCCTTGCATGGTCTTTCCAATTGCTTACTTTCCATCTTTTAAAAAATGTTATTTTCTTAATTTTAATGAACATTTTCAGAGATTAAAGTGAAAATACTGAAGAAGAATAGACCTTTGAATTGTTGTATTGGCAAAGAGTGTTGAATATATCTTGGACTACAAAAAACCCCCCAAAGCCCAAAACTCAAACAATTAAAAAAACTCAACAAGCCAATCTATCTTGGAGCAAGTGCAACCAGAGTGCTCTTTAGAGGCAAAGATAGTGAAACTTCATCTCACATACTTTGGCACGAAAAAAAAGATACTATGGGTCACCAAAAAAAAAAAAAAAAAAAAAAAAAAGAGGAAGATCCTCAATGAAATGGAGGGCAAAAAATAGAAGGGCCTTTAATGAGATGGATTGACATGGTTACTTTAATAGTGAACTTGAGCATGTTAGAGATCATGATGGTGGCACAGGATAGGCCAAAACTCTGAGCTATTGTTCATAGGGCTGCTATGAGTCATAGCCATCTTGTTAAATTCTAACAGCAACACAACATTGAAATGTGTATGAAGTTCACAATGTGATGGGAGATTTTTTTAAAAATAAACAACCCCTCAAATACATTGCCCTCAAGCTGAAGCTGATTCATAGCTGGATGTCCAGTAGATTTTCAAAGGTGTAAATCACATAGCTCCACAGTCAACACTCTTGGCACCAGCAGCCAGGAAATTAAAAGGCGCATTGCCGTGGGAAAGTCTGCTGTCAGGGACCTCTCCAGAGTACTGAAGAGCAATGGTGTCTCCCTGGAGACTAAGGTGCATTTGATACAGGCCATGGTCTTCGCAATCACTTGTTATGCATCAGAGAGTTGGACAATGTCCAAGGAGGATAGAAGGAGAATAGATGCCTTTGAGCTGTGGTGCTGGAGAAGAGTATTGAGAATACCATGGACTGCTAGGAAAACAAACAGATTCGTCCTGGAAAGGGTTAAACCGTGTGGCTCCTTGGAGGCAAGAATTCTGAGGCTCCGTCTAACATACTTTGGACATGGGAGGGTGGAGGGACGGTGCAGAAGGGGAAGACCCTCTATGAGGTGGATTGATTCAGTGACTGGGATAATTGGGATGGGAGTGTCAGAGACAGTGCGATTGGCACAGGACAGAGCAGCGTTTAGGGCTGTTGTGCATAGGGTCGCTATGAGTCGCAAGCGACTCGATGGCACATAACAACAACAACAACAAATCACATAGAAGGAGAGTGCCTCTTTTTCTCCAGTATAGTTGTTGATAGATTCAAACTGGTCATCTTTAGATTAGTAGTACAACTCCCTACAGACTACACTCTAGAGTTCCCAGTACTAGTCTCCTCCTGTGCTGTTTATAGCCATGGGAATCCAACAGAGGTTCAGCTACGAGTTGGTCTGGACAACCATTTGGTCTGCTGGTAAAACAGATTTTGTAACACATTGTGTTTTACAAAAGTGACTGGCAGAGCATTTGTTAATCCCTCTTCAAAAGATGGAGTCTGTATCCTCTCCAGTTCAGTCTGACTGGACTTTTGTAACTGTGTTAACAAATAGAGTTTAATGGATATAATGTCCTGTGATTTTCAAGGCTGTTATAAAAGGGGACACAGCTTGCTTCTGGCTTCCTTTCTCTTGGCACACACACACTTGGGAATCCCGAATCGCAAAAGCACAATCATCAGCTGGTATGGGTTCCTTAGAGAAGCAAACCCAATGGAGTTTACACAGATATATGGAAAGAGAGAGATTTCAAGGAAATGGCTTCATTGTTTGTAGAGGCACATCCCAGGTCTGTAGGTCAGATTTCACCATAGAACTATCAGCGAAAGTAGCCCACAGGTCGTCAGGGACAGCAGGACCTCAGGCTGCTGGCTTTGGAGGCTCCTGGCTTTGGAGGCTGCATGTCCAAGGTCATTGTTGGGAAGCAGAGCCACAAAGAGCTGTCTTTTTATTCCAGTGAGTCTATAGCAGGTATGGTAGGCCACTGGTTTATGTCTGGAGACCATTAGCTAAATAGCCAGATGTAGATCTGGCCAAAAAAGCTAAAGTTCAATGACATGGTATGTCATTCCCCTGAGAATATCTACCCTTAATTAGATTAAAGTTAATCATATCTTTACAGATCATCTTTTAATTTTGTATTATTAACATTACAGAGGTTAGAATTTACAGTTATACTGAAGATTTTAACCACATTGACACACAGTATTAAACAAGACACCATCTAGCTCAAAGCTGCTGTATTAAGGACTCCACAGAGGAAGATCACATACAAAGAGCTGTGCTGGGACGGCAGCTGTTTCAGTGCCCAGTTACTCAGATCTTCCCAGGGAGGAGCTTAGACGTGCGAGTGAATGAGCCACTGGAGGCTGGAGCCCTGGTGCTGACTTAAATTTAAGAACTGCCTAACAGCTCAGAGTCATGAGGATTACAAAATAAATGTTACTTTAAGTTACTCAGTTTTGTGATGTTTCCTGCGTAGCAATAGAACAGGCTCCTTTTCAGAAGGGCTTTTTTGTGTGTTATTTTAAAGGTCTATTTCTGTAGGAAGCAGGAGTGACATCTACATCTTAAACAACATGCCTCTAGAAACTCTATGAACTTTGAGAAATGAAGATGATTATAGAAAGGCTTCAGATCTTTTGTTCATAGACATGCTATGAGTCGTGCTGTACTTGATGGCAATCAACAACATTTCTGTCAAGCTGGAACTGACTTAGAGCTAACCCTCTAGAGGGTTTTCAGAGACTCCTAAGTTGCACAGAAGAGGGCTCCTGTGCACCATCTGGTCGATTTGAATTGTCTGCCTTAGGGTTGGCAGTGCAACCCTTTACTCACTAGAATGTGTTTAAAAACATAATATAGATAGCATTAGGAAGGAACATACATACAATAAAAAGAAGTAAGATAATAGATATACTTCTTTGTTAATATATTAAGTAAGAACTACAGTGATATGAGTATTACTCATGAAACTCAGAAGCTAAATATCCTTCAGTATTGATTACAATCAACATCAAGAATGTAAAAATCCTCACAACTTGAACAATAAATAACATCATGCTAAATGGAGAAAAGATTGACATATTAATGGATTTCATTTTGCTTGTCTCCACAACCAACATCCATAAAAGCAACAATTAAAAATCACAGCTACAAAAAAAAAGGTTTAAAAAATCACATTGCTTTGCCCAAATCTGCTGAAAAGGACCTTTATAATGTGCTAAAGAGCAATGAAAACACTTGGAAGACTAAGGTGTGCCTGATCCAAACCATTATATTTTCAATTGCCTCATATGTATGTGAAAGTTGGGCAATGAATTAGGAAGTTCAAAGAATAATTGAGACTTTGAGTTGTGGTGCTGTGATGAATGTTGAACATACCAGTTATTGCCAAGAGGACAAATACATCTGTCTTAGATACAGGGCTGACAAGCAAGGATGGCAAGACTGAATCTCACACACCTTGGACATGGTATGAGGAGGAGCTGTCCCTGGAGAAAGAGTGAATTGGATCAACACAGAAGCTATGACAAAGGCTTAAGAACAGCAGAGATTGTGAGGATTATGTGGGAACAGGTGTTTTGTTCTATGTTACATAAGGTCTCTTTGAGGTGGTACTGACTTGACACCAAACAAACAAGTGATGGTTTTAACAGTAACTTTGAAGTGTTGATGAGCGTGATGGTACTGGAGATGTCTGCAGCCAATGTGGTATATTTGTGATATAATTGAGAACAAAGTCACAGTACTTCTAATACCGTGATGCTATACTACTTGTATTCATAATAAAATGAAAAACTAAACTTCAGCAAAAGAGTATTGAAAATTAAGGAATAATTATGGAAAAAAAATTTTTTAGCCCAAATTCTTAGACTGGTCCTCTTTCACTCTGCTAGAGAGTGTGGTTACTGTTGTTGTTAAGTGCTGTTGAGTTGTAGGCGGCTCAAAGCGACCCTATGAATGAAAGACCTCAACACTTGCATGCCTGACTTTCTCCAGGTTCATAGGGTTTCTGGAGGCAAGCTATTTATGGAAGTGGATGCCACTCCTGTTTCCAACCTTGTTTTAACCAGGGAGCGCCACCACACACTGTCCACAATGGGTAACCATTATCATACTTGACACATCAGTGCCACAGTGTTAGCTTCACAGGAACCACAAGT
Source organism: Elephantulus edwardii (assembly GCF_000299155.1). Classification (NCBI taxonomy): domain Eukaryota; kingdom Metazoa; phylum Chordata; class Mammalia; order Macroscelidea; family Macroscelididae; genus Elephantulus; species Elephantulus edwardii. Next base: position 2,409,640 of record NW_006399891.1, on the reverse strand, counting down.
TACCTACGTATGGCAAGTGTACACACCAGGGCTATATGACCTAGAAGAATGTTTGACAAACAACAATTTAAAAACAGACCTTAGGCGCGCGGTTTAGTCACCCTCCTTTGGCTTGGTAGCATCGTCTTGGTCCACTAGGCCAACTGGTCTTTCCTGTTACAGAGTAGTGGGAAGAAATCTGTTTCCTTGGCCTTTTTTTTAACTGCTATTTATGTGAAACTTGACAAAATATATTTAACTTTTGTTCAAATATTCAAACACATTTTGCTCTGTAACATTCATTTCAATACTGATAACGTAATCATAACTTTTCCCACTTCCTCCCTGTAATTCTGACATCCATTAGTCCTTCTAAATTTCTCTGTGTTTCCCATTTCTTTAGTGATGGTGTGTTGATCACCCCCTTCTGGTACATTGCCTTTTCTTTCATCATCTTAATATCTCTATGGGGAGCTCTGGTGGCCTACTGGTAAGGAGCTGAGCTGCAATCCTGAAGGAATGTGGTTTGAACTCACTAGCTGCTCCTTGGGAGAAAGACAGGCAATCTCCTCCCTTGTGATTTACTGCTTCTGAAAACCTGATCAAGGGTCAACTATGAGTGGTTCCAACGTGATGGTACACAATTACAACATTATCTATATAATCACTATCCTCTCCCTCTTCCCATCCCTCATAATCATCCAGAAATAACTGTGTAAATATTCTGTTAGCTTTTAAAAATAGCGTCCTTCATGTAAACAGCCCACCACCAATGTCCAACCATAATCAGGATTGAGAAATTGTGATATATTCTCATGATGGAATACTACACAGCACTCTGGAGCAATGACTTCAAAAATTACTGCATAACTTGGGAGAAACTGAAGAGTATTATGCTAAATAAACTAACTCAGTCTCATAAGGACAAATACTGCCCAAGACCATTATTGTAAAAATAGAAGGATAACTAGTAAAAAGTGTCTGAGGATCCAAGAGGGAAAAGGATGGAAGCAGAGGGGTAGAGATGGGCAAGGGGAAGTCACAAGGAAGCACAATTTGGTTGGTGGATGGAGGAGGTAAAGCAAACAGGAAAGATCTTGTGGGAATCGGAAAAGGCAGGGTAATGGTAGGTATAATTCAATGGTGATTAACTTTAGAAAACATAATGAGTGGGAATGATTGTATGAAACATAATGTGAATGATTGGTAATGTGAAACACAATGTATACAAACTTTGTAAGCAAACAGAAATTGTTTGTTTGTTTTTTTAAAAAATAAAGTTTACTCATCCATTTAAAAACAACCACAACAAAAACCCTGCTGGAAGGTCAGCTATGGGTTGGTTCTGACTCAACAGTACACAGCAATAACAATACAAGAGGAAAGACGATCTGGAAGAAGAAAAAAAAAATAGCATTCTTATACAATATTTGTCATTTTCTGACTAACTTATTTAACTCAGAATAATGCCCATTAGATGCATCTATATTAGGCAGTGCTTCTTGAATTATTTAATACTTTGTACTGTTGCATACTCCTCCATTGTATGAGTGCTTCATATTGTTGTTGTAGTTGTTATGTACCAGAGTGTTGGAGCCTACCCACAGCTGACCTTCTGGTGGTTTTTTGAAGACAGCTAAACACTGGGGAAGAGATTGACCAACCTTCTCCCTCAGAGTAGCTGGTGGCCTCAAACCATGTGCCTTTGGTATAGCACTGCAGCTTCTTGCCACCCACAGCCTCTTTATTTTAACCTTGTTTACATTAAGTATTTAATGAAATACATTCAAGGGCTCATATGATGGTCCAGAAAAAAAGGCAATTTATTACTTTTATTATTTATTTCTGAGTTTCTTAGACTCTTGAAAATACAGAAAAACAAAATTTTAAATTAAAATTCAAAATTATACTCAGTCTGCAAAATTATGGAATTAGATGTAAATGTGATTATGTAACACATTTAAAAATGTGAAACACAGTTCAAATGATACTCTCATTCCTTTCAAATTCTCTGTGGATGGTAATCTGTTTACCTGGTAATTTGTTTTTCTTATTTTGCCAAAATGAGATTCACAAACTCATCCTACAATAAAGCAAAAAAGTCATTAAAGAGATGAGAAAGAAAGAAAAGGTCAAAATGTATGTCAGAAGAGACTCTGAAATTTGCCCTTTAACATACAGAAGCCACATGAAGGACAGAAATGATGATGAGAACTGAGCAGAAGATTTCAAAAGGTAGCTAGAGATGAAAAGGCAAGTATCATAACTGAATGTGCAGAGATCTGGAGTTAGAAAATCAAAAGGAAAGAATGCGCTCAGAATTTCTCAAGGTGAAAGAACTGAAGAACAATTCAGGCCATGAGTTGCAATGCTGAAGGATCTTATAGACAAAATATTATCTACTGAAGAAAACTGGGTGACACTGATCCACTCCAGGAAGTAGCATATGATCAAAAGCCATTAGTACTGAAGGAAGATGCTCAACTGCACTGAAGGCGTGGCAAAAACATAAGGGTCCAAGAATTGATAGAATACAGAATGATGTTGTTGTTATGTACCGTCGAGTCGCTTGCAACTCATAACAACCTTGTGTACAAGAGCCCTACACCTTACTCTATCCTGTGCCAACTTTACCATCTCTGACAAGCTATCCCCATTGCCCCAGTGACTGAATCAGTCCATCTCATTGAGGGCCTTCCTCTCCTGTGCTGTCCCTCCACTTTCCCAAACATGACGTCCCTCTCCAAGGACAGTCGCTCCTTGTAGCATGTACAAAGTATGTCAGATGAAGCTTCAGAATCCTTAACTCTAAGGAGCAGCCTAGTTACACCTTCTCCAGGATAAAACTGTTTGTTCAGAATGAGTCTTTAAAAAACTAGAGACAGCCTTAGATGTGCTAACTTGCCTATGTGAAATTGAAAAGAGAGATACTAGATCTAACTGACTGGACTGATATGTGTGCCCATTCCCATAATGAATGTGATCCAGCAGAAAGCAAACATGGTGGAACAACTGCATCATTATCACATACATGCAAACTCCTGCAGAAACTTATTTAGAATCAGCTGCAACAAGTATATTAGGAAGGAACTGTCAGAAATTCAGCCTATAGTCAAAAGAGGCCATAGAAGGAGGGATATTATTATTTTTTTTTTACTTATAAAATGTTTACTTTTTATAGAACTAAAATAAAAATATCTCTTCTTTTTTTCATTTTACATTGGTTGGTGTATAAAATTCATATACATCATGTTTCTGATTATCCTTCATTGTGTTTCACACAATCAGTCCCATTCATTATGTTTTATAAAATTACCATTAAACCATGCCCTTCACTACTTTGTCTTTACAGATCACCCTCCTACCTTTCCCACTTCCCTTACCATCCTCCTACCCATCAAATTGTGTGACCCCATGATTCCCCACCCTCACCCCTCTGTTCCTGCCCTTTGAGGGATATTATTAAACACTAGTAATCATCTTTCTGGTGTTCTCCAATTTCAGCCTGAATCCATATGACACCAGCAATGATATTTCTCATTCCATGACTTCTTCTGAATCCAGCAGTTCTCTGTTTAAAAGCGTTTAACTGTTTAGGTCACGATAAATTATGAATAACACTGAGGAAAAATGCAAACTCTTTGCTATCGAGTCAGAACTGATTTATAGCCAACCCTCCAGCAGGTATCTCAGGTCGTAAACTACACAGGAGGAAATTGACTATCTTTCTCCTTTGAAGGCCCTAGTGGATTTCAACCACCAGAGAGGTCCACCCTTTCAGTTAGCAGCGCAACCCTTTATGTACTAGGCCACCAAGAGCTCATCCTTTGTGGGGCTGTGGCGTTGAAGAGTACTGACTATTCCATCAACTGTCAAAAGAACAAACAAACCTGTTTTGGAGGAAGAACAACGATGGTGCTCCTTAGATGCAAGGCTGGTAAAACTTCACCTTATATAATTTGGACTTAGTGTCAGGAGGGGCCAGTCCTTGGGGAAAGGTATCATGCCAGGAAAAATAGTGTCAGTGAAAGAGAGGAAGATCCCCAACAAGATAGGTTGACACAGGCCTTATCTTCTTTCAAGTAGGAAGGTCTGTCCCTTTTGAAGATGTAATTTTCTAATAAATATGTCATTACTATTTACTACAAATACAGCTTGAAACAGTGATTGCAACACTGGGTTTGAGCATGGCAGTGCTGTGAAGGTGGCATAGGAGAGAGTAGATTTGTGCCTGTTGTTCATGGCTACCACGAGTTGTACTAGACTAGGCAGCACCTAACAGTCACAACAACAATGCATCACTTAGTTGTGATTAAAGTAAGGGAAAATATTTCAACAAATCCCAATTGCCTCAGCTCTTTGCCACCTGGACCCATAATTCCCACAGGCCTGGCTTTGTAAGGCCTGGTCTACTTTTTCTGTTATTTGTTAATTTTGGTTTTCCCAGAGCATACATCACTCAGAAAGAACAAGTCAATTTGCTTTGGTAACCAAATAAGCACTCTCAACTCACTTGATATTTTGTGATATAATTTACTTTCAATTCTGTTTTAGAGCATGGAAATATTTAGAGAAATAAGCTATTTGGGGATAGTATGAATCGTTTAAGGGGCTAATTATAATTAGTAGCATTTTCAGTTCTTCATAGTGTAGTGATCTTAGGAAGAGTTGAGCAGAAAGGAGGAGGGAACAAGATGATATTGAATTAAAAGTTTCTGAGCTGGAGAAGTTGTGGAGCAAACACTGGTTGCCTTGAGAATGAAAGTCAATTTCATATTTTTCAAAAGTCTGCCATTTTTGTAGAGTAATAATGATGGTGGATATTATTTTGTGATGACCAGGTCAGGCTGTGCGGTTGGCTGATCAACCAGTTTGAACACAGGACACTTGTCAGAAATTGCAGAAAGGTTTATGGCAGCAGTGAGTTGAGTGGACTTCATAAGTCGTCACAATTCTCCGGAAACACTCACTGTGGTTCATTGTGCAGCTCTTCACGGAATACCACTGAATGCCAACTGAGGGAAACAAAAGAGGGAGAGCTGAGTGCAGATGTTCCAAATAACAGGTAAGCAAAACCACAAAAATCTCTTGGTTTATCATGACACAAATCTAGAGTTTCACACTAAGAATGACTTGTCTTATCCTTTCCTTTAACAATGTCCAACGCTCCTTGAAGCGAGCACTGTGAGACTTGATCTCACTTGTAGGCATGTTACCAGGAAGAGCCAGTCAATGGGGAAAGATAACAAACTGGGTAAAGTAGAGAGTCGGTGAAAAAGAAAAAGACCCTACAGGGGTTAATTAACACGATGGTCGTAACAATGGGTTAAGCACAGGAGCAATTTTGGAGATGGCATAGGATTGGGCAATGTTTCATTGTGTTGTATAGGGTCAATTATAAGTCCTAGTTAATAGCATCTAACACCACCACCGTCATCAAAATGTACTTCAGTATGTACACTGTGTTACACAAGCTTTGAAATTGTAGAGTAAAATACTGTTCAAACTCAACTTTTTAAAGTGATGCATTGTCATTAACTATTTACATGTTTCTGAAGATCTTGCTATTTAAAAGCTTCTTCCTAATTGTCCTCGTTTTACGCAGGTCATGAGTTATATGAAAGGGTGAACCAACAGAGGCATCATTAAGATGTTTAAGGTTCTCAGAAATGAAGAATAATCATTGACCTCACTTAATTTTCTCCTCGTTACAGAAGTAATTGAATGTTCACTGTAGAAAATGTGAAAGATACACAAAATGCAAAAGAAATGGCAGAAATCCTGCCAACCTGAGCATCAGTTCCATGGGGGAGGATGCAAAGGAACCATTTTATAGAGATGGCAATGTGTGTGGTGGTTGGAAACATGATGAACAGTGACTTTTTAACTAGAGATGATTTCTCAATTGGTTCTCTGGTGGTCTAGTGGTAAGGAATTGCACTGCACTGCCAACACAAAGGTACATGGTTTGAATACATCAGCTCCTCCATGGGAGAAAGATAGGCAATCTCCTCCCAACTCTGGGTTTGTTCTGATTCTACAGTACACATTCACAACAATGGCTCCCTCTTCTCTCAAAGGATATTAAATTTGTCCAGAGATATTTTTGGTGTCACAGTTAGTGAGTGGCTATTTTCGGCACCTAGTGGGTAGAGGTTTTAGGTAATTTAAATCTATTTAAACATTAAAATTAAACATTAAACATTAGACCTATTTAAACATTAAAAAAATACAATAATAATCTTAGATGAGTTGCATTGGGAAAATCAGTGGTCAGTAAGGATGTCAGTCTAAAGAGTAAGGTGCACCTGATTCCAGTCATGGTCTTCTCAGTTGCTTGCATACATCTGAGAGCTGGACAATGACTAAAGATGACAGAAAAAGAATTCATGCCTTTGAGTTGTGGTGTTGGAAAAGAGGACTGGTCTATCATGGGCTGCTAAAAGAATAGACAGTGAACTAAGTTACTTCTTGGAGGGAAGGATTTTGAAACTCTGACTCATATATTTTGGTCTTGTAATCAGGAGAGGCTAGTACTTGGAGAAGGACATCATGCTTCGAATTGCAGAAGGTCAGTTCAGGAGAGGAAGACCCTGGATGTGATGGATTGACACAGTGACTGTGGCAATGGGGTCAACTGTGTCAGAAAGGGTGAGGTTGGCTTAGGACAGGGCAGGGTTCAGAGCTGTTGTTAATAGGGTCGCTATAAGTCCTAGTGGACTCATCAGCACATAACAACATGCCTTTTTGTGGTTACATATAAATATTTCTCTGAGGTAAAACATTCAAACTCATTGTCATCAGGTCAGAACAGA
>NW_006399891.1:2387024-2398871 GCF_000299155.1 Elephantulus edwardii | reverse complement strand
ATAGACTCAAAGTCATATTTTGGTTGCCTCGGATTTGGTTTAATTTTCCTCAGCTTTAGCTTGAATTTGCATGAGTAGTTGGTGGTCTGTTCCACATAATTAGGGTGAAAAAAAAGAAAATAAAAGATAATAAGTGTAAGATAATGGTTGTTGTTGTTAGATGCCGTGGAGTCAAGTACGACTCATAGCAATCTTAGGAACAAGAGTTGAACTCTGCTCTGTCCTTTGCCACCCTCCCATTTCCTGACACACAAGAGCCTACTTCGACAGTCACCATGTCAATCTACCTGAAGAGTCTCCTCTCCTTTGTCAACCTTCTACCTTCCCAAGCATTATGTCCTTCTTCAAGGAATAGACCCTCCTAGCAACATACTCGAAATTTGTGTGGTGAAGTTTCATCTTTATCTCCAAAGAGTACTCTGGCTATATCCTTTCCAAGACATACTTATTTGTTCTTTAGACCATCCATGAGATGCTCAGTGCTCTTCTCCAACACTACAGCTCAAATGCATCAGTTCTTCTGTCATCACAATTATTCATGATCTAGTTCTCCGATGCGTAGCAAATGATCAGAAAGACCATGGCCTGAATCAGATGCACTTTAATTAAGGATGAGGTGGTATACCCTTAATTAGGTCACAGCCCTGATCCCTTAATGGAGATCACTCTGGAGTGTGGCAATAACACCTTTTTTTTCCTCTGAAATAGAAGAACAAGGAAAGGGAAGGAAGGGGAGGGACCTGAGGGGCTACTCAGGAAGGGAAGCAGGACGGAGGCAGGTCCCGGGCACTCAGGTCCCCATGCTGTGAAGCTTCTCCACATGGGCGAAGGCTCGGACATGGAGACCTCCAAGGAACTTGAGACCCAGATGTTGAAGGAACTAGAGACCTTCCTCCCAAACTGACAGAGCACACCTTCCTCTGGAGCTGGTATCTGAATAAACTAGGAGAAGGAACTGTGGTGGCCAGTGGGGAAGCAGCTGTGCAGCCAATTCAAAGGCAGGTGGTTTAAACCTACCAGCTGCTCTACAGGATAAAGTTGGGTCATCTCTTCCCATACAATTTACAGGCTGTGAAAAAACACTGAAGGGTCAGATATGACTCAGCTCTGATCCAACAGTCATGAGTCTAAGTGAGTTTTGGATGGAATGAACATTTTCCATTATACTGATAATATACATTTCCCTGATTTTTACTGAGAATATAAGCACCTTCTTTTATTATTTTCCCTTTCTTGAGAATTTCTGTAATATTTCCCTTAATGAGTTTTTATCTTTTTTGTTTTCTTTAGCTACTGGTCTTTTAAAAAATTATTTTTCTTTATTCTAGGTATTAATTTTTTTGTATTATGTACATTACAAATATTTCCAAGAAGCTTTTTACATTTTAAAATTTTATGGTTATTTGTAACTTTTAGATACTCAAATTTATCTATTATTTCTGTTACAACTTGCTTTTTGAATGTTAAGGAGTTCTGCTCTCTTTTAAGTGCAAACATATGTCTTCAAGGTTCTAATGTTTTAGTCATTTGGATTTTTATGGTTAGTTTTTTTATAGGATGGACTTTAACAGAGAGGAGACTGAAATAGCTCAGCTAGCATCTAATTTTTTAACTAGGAGACTTACATTTTCATTTTTGCTCTGGGCTCTAAAAAAAAATATATAGTGTTTTGTGTGTGTGAGGATGTATGTGGTGTGAAGGAGGCATTTCATGGATTCGTTAGCAATCATGGGATACTCTGCAGTTGAATCCTGGTGGTTCCATTCATCATGCAATGACTTCACCCCCTAGGCCTCAGAATGCTCATCTGTAAAATGATGATGGTGACAGGACCAAGCTCATCTCATGGTTGTATTGCCACCTGACATTTAGCAAACATTTAATGACTACCGTTAAGTTAGGATTTTTCTGTCTTTATGCTAAACACCCCTCCCCTAACACATATATTTTTAACGCCAACAACTTACGTTTCGTGTGGATCTCTTGTATACAGAACTGGCCAGGTTTAGTTTTGCAGGTCCCGAAGTCTAGGAGACATCCGTGGAACGGGAGTGAAAGATTGCAGGCTCGGCAAATCACACTTTTGACTTCATCTTTTTGTACTGCAGTGGTTGGGGGCGAAGTAGAGAGAATCCCTGAAAGAAAGCAAGCACTTTTACCTTTGAAAAGCAAGCAGGAATTTTTTAATTAGTATTTTAAATGCATATAAATGGAAAATATCTTTTATTTTGAGAATTAAATGAAAGAACGTTGTTGTTGTTGTTAAGTGCCGTCGAGTTGCAGGTGACTCATAGCGACCCTATGAAGGAGAGCCTCGATGCTTGGGTGCCTTTTATCCTGTCTCCAGGTTCATAGGGTTTCGGGAGGCAAGCTATTACGGAAGTGGATGCCACTCCTCCTTCCAAAAATGATAGAATAGCAAAGAATATCTTACCATGTGAACTGGAAGCACCTTGAACTTCTAATCAGAAAGACTAGTTTGTCTAAGTAACTAAGTTAGTTATAATCAGTTCTTTAGTGCTTGATACAATTAAACCGAAGTTATTTAGCCAGATAATTTAGTTAATTTTAGCCATGTAGCCACCGTTAGGACTGCAATTCACTGCCCAAGACAGCACCTTTCATGCAACATATTATCCCTGAATATATAGTGTTTCATGATGATACACAACAACAACAACAACAACAATAATTGGTGTTAATTAGGTACTTGTTGCCTCCAATATTCTGCAGGCTCAAGAATGTTTTAGTTTTGTTAAGCAGCAATAGTCCAGAAATTATGAGCTAGGTCAGCACATGAAATAGAAGACATCTTCTAAAAGACTGTTCCACATTTGACTGTGTGCCATTGTTTTAGGGGAAAACCAACATGCATGCTGTGGCAGTGATAGCTGTTGAGTGTTGAGCTGATTCTGAAATCAAATAGCCTATAGTCAATTCTGAGAAACCTCCATGTGGGTTTTACCTTGAGTTTTACCTACCTTACAGGCAAAGCTCCTTTATTCTGCACATATGTTATTGATGTCCTAGAAGCAAGGTAGCCGCTAATAACAAAGCTTGTGATCTGCTTCACTTTCATTTCTACGCCCTATCAACCTGGACTAAGTGGCCTCCTCTGATTTTGTATTCCCGTTTGCTACACCTGTTGTGCATGTCCTGTTCTGTGTTATGTGTGTATCCTGGTTTCTGGTAAGATGACGATAACAAAAGTTCTCTTAGCCAAGAGGCCAGGAAACCAAATGTATGGACACCCACTTTTCTTTATCACTTTGATGTAGGTGGGACTTCAGTAATGGAACTTTGTAGACATCTTTCTGTAAAATGTAACCTGGAGGAGGAGTTTCCTTCAGCAGGCCTGTCAGCTGTCCAGTTCTCCCATTCTTTTTCTACCTTTTCCCTTTGCCACAGCATGCCAGAAGAAACTACCTTTTCTTGATTTTTAGTAACTGGGGTTTTTTTCCTCCCCTACAACCTCACATTTATTTGAGTAGGAAAAAAAATAAATAAACGGGTTCCCAGACACATACCCTTCCCACAGTCCTGAATTCCCAAACTGAGTTAGACTCTATGTGAAACAGAGCCCAGGAACCTATTTTTAAACATTCACTAACAGCTGAGGGCATATAATTTGGACATGGATTTATAGACCTGTGTTTAGAATGTTGTAAGGGGGATAAATTAGCCACTGCAATTATAAAAGAGTCAAGAAAGGTAGTCTCTTCTAGCATGATGTATAAAAGGAAAAGGACAGAGGATTCAAGAATTGAGACAGGTACTCCAGACTCAAGATGGAAGATCTACGTATATTACAGTGTGGAAGTCCCATTTACATCAAGGTGCTAAAACCTGCTTCTGGCCATTCTTTGATATGAGATCTTTTGATGTGGGAAACAAGCCCACATCTGCATCTTATCAATTGTTGAGTGGGAACCAGCCCATAGCTACCCCAGTGAGTTTTTAGAGGCAGTTAATCACATCTGAGATGACTCTGCATCTTTCTATGGAGGAGCTGCTGGTGGCTTAGAAACCGTGTACCTTTGAGGTGCCAGCTTAACTCCTTACCACCAGAGCTCAAGGTGTTCCTAAGAGGAGGCAGAGAAGCAGGTGAACTCCTTTAGCCAGGCTAGTCGTGATGGACATGTAAATGAAGCAGACCATAAGCTATGTCCCCTGGCTTCTACTTCTTCTTAAAGATGCTAATATGATAAAATAATGATAAAGGAAAATGGAAATGGACCTCAAAAGAAGCAGCACGGAGGTTTATGCAATTGGATTTTTTGAATTGGCAATAAGACTCCTATTATCAGCTCCACATTCAACAACTCTTTCTCTCAGGCTCAAACTTGGCTGAATGCTTGACTTTAAAGCAAGAACCATTGATTCTTTCCAGCTTTTTGTAGTTATGTGCCATCTAGTTACCTGTGACTCATAGCGACCCCATGTGCAACCTCTTGGAACCCTGCCCTACCCTGAGCTAATCTCACTGTCTCAACATTCCCATTATCCCAGTTACTGAGTCAATCTATCTCATCTGGGGTCTTTCTCTCCTACCGCAGTTCCTCCACCTTTCAAGATGTCCTTCTCCAAAGACTGGTCCCTCCTGGCAGCATGTCCAGATATGTGAGATGAAGTTTCAAAATCCTTATCTCCAAAGAGCGGCTCAGTTTCACCTTCTCTAGGACATACCTGTTTGTCTACCTAGCTTAAAAATCTCTTTTTTTATACAGTTTCTGTTGCCCAATGTTGAAGAGTGAATCAGCATCAATCAAAAGTGAAGAATGTGAAAGGAACTTTTGACATTGCCCTATTGTGTTTATAATTTCTCTCTGTATATGAAGATCACCATTGTGTGCATCCTATTCATGGAGAACTCAAAGAAATACTTAATAACCATTTTGTGAAATTTACTATACATTTCCTTCTGTCACACTGAGTACTAGAGTAATCAAATCTTAACAGAAAACCATCTCTGGTGAAGCTGGTTAATCTGTTGACTGTCATGCCCAAGTTCAGTCTCCTCTGAAGACATAGAAAATTCCACAATGGATCTCTAACTATGGCAGAATTTTAATTCACAACCCATTAGTCTACAAATGTATTTCAAGGGAGCTCTGGAGGCCTAGTGGCTAGAAGCTGCACCACAATCCCAAAGCATTTGATTCAAGGCTGTTCTGCCCAGGAAATGCGCCTCAAAAGAATAATTTACACATATGTAAATAAAAAAACCCCCACTTTATTCCAGAATATCCACAAGTGGAGACTTTCTCCCTCAGTAGGAAGGGAAAAAGCAAGTCCCCTTCCGCAATTGCTTTTAAGGCTTTCCTGGGTGCCACTGTCAGGGCGGGGAGATTGAGATCATGGTTGGTGGGTTGGGGGATCAGTCATGTGGGTCGGCTTTTGAAGGGCTGGCTAAGACTTTTCCCGTCTTTACTCTTTTTGTGTCACTTAGACACTAGTTAATTCTTTACTTTGCAAGGACAGATAAGACTTTACCTGGGGCATTGGTGCTTGCCTTAAGCTAAGAATTTTTATGGCCCGCTTCTGCTTCTGGTATTAATGGGGGTTTATAAAAAAAATGGGGTTTATGATGTCCCTTCAAAGGCCACCAGCTGCTTTGTGGGAGAAAGATGGGTAATCTCCTCCCCTGTGATTAACTGCCTCTGAAAACCTGCCTAAGGTCAGCTAAGGGTCAGTTCCAACCTGATTGTACACAACAACAACACACGTTTATGGCAGGGAGATCTGGTTGTATGCAAAGCTTAAATATTCTATCAGTGATTGATAAGTTGATGGTTTGGATCCACCCAGTAGCTCCACAGGAGGAGGATGTGGAGATTAACAGCCTAGAAAACAACAGGAGCTTGTTTCCCCACTGTCACAAGGTGCCTGTCAACAACAAACGTATGTAAACATTCTGCTGAGCAATTGATGTGTGCTGGCTCCTACAGCTGCAATCTCTCAGAAGAGATAGAGCTCCATAGAAACAAGAACGGTGGCCTAGTGGTAAGAATCTGCCAGCAGCTCTGAGGGAGAAGTGTGGGCAATCTCCTGCCGGGTGATTAACTGCCTCTGAAAACCCACTGGAGGGCCAGCTATGAGTCGGTTCCCACTCAATGGTACACACCATCAAGACAAACCAATTCTTGGAAAAGACATCATGCCGAGAAAAAGACAGGGCCAGTGAAGGAGGGGAAGACCTTCAACAAGAGGGCTTGCGTTTGAGCACAGTGAAGATGATGAGGATGGTGGGAGATAGGACGAAATTTATACCTTTGTACCTTGGGTCACTATGAATCAGAATCAACAAGACCTAAAAAAGCCAGCAGTTCATGTAAAACAAGTACTGAGGGTTCAAGATTTTCAGCAGCTTGTTCAAGAGGCAGAGACAAGAAGCAATCAAAGAATTTTGGAAATACAAAGCTAATGTTTTAGCAAGTAAACCACGCCCCTCAGCTGCATGCATCTTGCATATCCCTAGCCTGGGGCCTCCCTCTTCTGGCTGGGGGCATTTGCTCTTCCTGGATTCAGAAAGCTGCCTTCCTGGAGCACTGGGTTTGCTTGCTTCTTCATGTCATCCCTGTGTGAGTTTTCCTCCGGGGGTTTGACTTGTTTGGTGCTGTCAAGTTCAACTCACAGTGTCTCAACATATACCACATTGAAACCTTGTCTCATCCTTACAATCTTCTCTGTGTTTAAGCCCTTTGGTATAGTCATTGTGTCAATTTATTTCATTGAAGCTTTTCTTCTGCTTCAGCACGATGTCCTTTCTAAGAACTGGTCCTTCCTGATAACATGTGCAAAGTATGTAAGATGAAATCTCACCATCCTTACCTCAAAGAAACATTCTTGGCTGCACATCTAAAGTAGATTGGCTTGCTCTGTTGACAGTCCGTAATGAACATTCAATACTCTTCACCAATACTGAATTAAAAGACTAATTCTTCCATCTTCCTTACTGTCCAACTGTCACAATCATAATGAGGCAAATGGAAATTCCAAGGCATCTTATTCTTTAGAGTAATATCCTGTTCTTTAGCACTTTAAAAAGGTCCTTGGCAACAGATTTGCTCCAGGATTATGTCTTTTGATTTCTTGGCTGCTGCTACCATGAGTATTGATTGTGAATCCACGTAAAACTTATTAATTGGCAACTTTGATCTTTTCTCCATTTGTCATGATGTCATCTGTTGATCTAGTTGTAGGATTTTTAAAAAATTTTATTTTGGGGTGTAATCCACACTGAAGGCTACATACAGTATCTTTGATCTTCAATGCTTTAAGTCTGTTACATTTTCATCAGGCATGTGTCATCTGCATAACACAGGTTGTTGATGAGTCTTCCTTTAATTCTGATGCCACACCCTTCTTCATATAGTCCAGCTTCTCAAATTATTTGCTCAGCATGCAAATTGAATAGGTATGGTCAAATAATCCAACCCTGATGCATATCTTTTCTGGACTAAAGACTGGACTAAGAACATACCACGGATTGCCAAGTAAACAAATAGGTCTGTCTTAGAGAAGGTGAAACCAAGTTCATCTTGGAGGGTAGAATTTTGAAGCTTCATCTCACATACTTGGGCATGTGGCCAGGAGAGACTGGTCCTTGGAGAAGGACATCATGCTTGGATGGGTAGACAGACAGCGCAGGAGAGGAAGACCCCGGATGAGATGAATTGATATAGTGACTGGGGCAATAGGGGTTGGTGTGTCAGAATTAGTGAGGCTGGCTCAGGACAGGGCAGGATTCAGAGCTCCTGTACACAGGGTCACTATAGGTCACAGACAACTCGACAGCACATAACTACAACAAGGTTCTCTCAGTCTCTTTATTTTCTCCTCACAGACCCAATGAAAGACTCAAAGACAGACTGAAAATATTTGGTGTCAAGAGGACAAGACAGTAGAGGAGACTCCTGAAGCTGTATCTTCCTCTCCCTTGCATGAGGCCCTGGGCTGTTTCCTGCATGAAATCTGCCCCAGTTTTTCTTTCTTCCTCTCAGATGGGCCCGTTTCTCTGTCAGCACACCCTTCATGCATAGCCTTCTTTTCTTCAAACAATTGACCTTGACAGTCACTCTAGCTGGAAAAGTTTCCTTTAAGTCTTTTTCTGACTATAATTATTTGACACTTGAATACATTAAAGTACATTCTTAGATCCCATTTTCTATCTTATAGACTCCATCTGACAATTCACTGTTAGCTATTAATGTATTTAACACATGAAGCGTTTTGATTGATTTGACAATTAAGTTTAAAGCTTCAGATTATATGTAAAAGGAATCATTTCCTTACTTGATTAATTCTATTTCATAACTTTAATAGTGGGAGAAAACCCTAAATATAGCTGATAAATGTGCACTGTTATTGTTTGATATCATCGAGCTAGAACCAGCTTATAGCTGACCCTGCAGTGGGTTTTCAGAGGCAGTAAATTGCCCAGAAAAGATTGCTCATATTTCTTCCATGGAACAGATGGTGGATTTAAACAGTGTCTGTATATATAACTCTTTAAACGTATATTAGGTGAGCTCTGATGGCCTATTTGTCATGAGCTGCACTGCTGACCCAAGGCTTATGGTTTGAATCCACCAACTTCTCCTTAGAGAAAATATGGACAATCTCCTCCTATGTGATTTACAGCCTCTGAAAGCCCTCTGGAGGGTAGTTGGTTCCAATTCAATGCCATGTAACAACAATACACATTATAAATCAGGTACATAACTATTTAGAATTACTGGAAGTTAGGAAGGTTAATGTGTTTGGCTGCTAACTACAAGGTTGTCAGTTCAAGTACACACAGAAATTCCCCAAAGAGATGCCTGGCAATTTACTTCTAAAAAATAAGAATTGAAAATCCTACAGAGCACAGTTCTTCTCTGACGCAAATGGTTCTCCTGACAGAAACGCCATGAGTTAACTCAGAGGTACCAGGTTTGGTTTGATCTGATTTGGGTCCAGGGTTTAGTTTCTTTGGGGAGCTCTGGTGGCCTCATCTCTAGGGGGCGCCACTGCTAAGCCTAAGGCCGCGCTGCTAGGGCCACTGGAAACTACCTGGCAGTGACTCTGCAGGAAGAAGTCAGGCTTTCTGAGAGAAGCTGGTGGAAGGGAGGGACAGTCTCCTCCTGTGCCATCTGCAGCTTCAGAAACCTAGTGGACGGATAGTTATTAGTCGGTGCCAACTCGATGCCAATGAGACATATATTATAAATGAAGTCATTGATCTTTCAACCAACATCATAGACAAATCCCTGCCTGGGTAGTGCCTATGAGTAAGTGCTCTACAGTAAGCAGAAAGATTAATGGTTTGAACCCCTCTAGAGGTGCTGCAGAAGGCAAACCTGGCTGGCTGCTTTCTGAAAGGTCACAGATTTGAAAACCCAGCGGAGCAGTTTTACTCTGTCACATGAATTGTGAATTGACAAAGGCAATTTTGAAAAGTAGAATGAAAAAGAAAATACTTACCTATGTGCTGAATTTTCTTCTTTGTCCAAACAAATTAAAGCAACTGGCCCCCACTAAGTGCTCCATGGAAGAAAGATGGCAGGGTCCTGTGCAATTGACCTTCTAAAAATTCTCTCTAGAGTCAGCTACAAGTTATTTGGTTCTGACAATGAGGTGAGGCCCTAGAGATTCTTATTATTAAATATTAGATATTCTTACTATTAAAGTGAGGTCTCAGACCAACAGTATCAGCATTATCAGCATGACTTGGGAGCTTGTCAGAAATGTAGAATCTTGGACCCCATGCCAGGTTTGCAGCATTGTTGTTGTGGTTGTTATGTGCCATAAAATCAACTATGACCCAAAGTGACTCTATGAACAATGGCTCTGACCCTGCCCTCTCTTGGGCTAACCTCAGTGTCTCTGACACACCTGTCCCCCCATTGCCACTCACCGTGTCAATCCATCTCATCCAGAATCTCCCTGTCCTGTGCTGTCCCTCCACCCTTCTGAGCATGACATCCTTCTCCAAGGACTGGGTCCTCCTGGCAACATGCCCAAAGCATGTGAGACAGAGCATCAAAATCCTAGCCTCCAAAGGGCAACTTGGCTTTACCTATTTACCTACTTAAAAAAAAAATAGAGATAAAACTGTATTTGCCAGGGAAAAATTTTCACTTGTACAATTCAGTGGTAACAATTAAATCAATCTTGTTGTACAACCATCACCAACATCTGTTGCCAACTTTTCAATTGTCTAGTTTCTGACAAGGTCCCTATGCAATGGGTATGCACTGCTGAAGAAGCCACCTTTCTCTCTCCTTTCTTCAAACCTAGTCTAGGAGTGTCCATTGTATGAGGCTATCAGACTCTGTCTCATCTACTCCAGGGGTCAAGGTTGAGCAGTCTGTCTTTCTATTCATCTCTCCCTTTCATGGAGAGGAAGAGCTTCCATGATGGTGCTAGAAGAGGACTTTTCAGACATGTTACTTTCACAAGCAACTGCCTTGCTTGAGGCAAAGTGAAGATATTTGTCAGGCCTGATTGCTAAATAAGCAAGATGTGCTTGGGCCCAGTTGTCCCTTCCCACCAATATGTGGTTTACAGTGTCACCTATATCCCACTGAGATGTGGTAGTACCCAAGTGAAACTTCTCACTACAGATTAGCAAGCCAACACAATTAAACCCTTTGATATCTTGCTTAATACAAGTTTTGCTTCCTGGGTAATCTGCCCCTGACATGTATCTTGGGCCATAATAATTCTCTAAAAGAAATTGAAATCTGTCTGTTATTCTTAGATTATTGGTCTGTTATCCTTATGAAATCTGTCTGTTGACAGTACGCTTCCTTTTTTAAATGAAGAGATGATGGAAGAGCTCTTGGGCTCCAAGTGGTCCAAGGCTTTTGTGTGTGCTTCTTTTGTTCTAATTCGTTTTCCTTGCTTCGCCATTCCTACAAGGTCTCACTGCCTGGTCTCGTTAGGTTTAAATGGAACAACAATAATAGCAATACATGGCCCACCATCTTCTATCTCAGTTGCTTCATTTACTAAGTGGGAAATAAGAACACCTAACTCATAAGGTTGTCATGGTGATTAAAAGAATTACTACACATAGGACACACCCACTGTTTTCTAGGCAGTTCTATCTCATGGTGACCCTTCAGTGGGTTTCCAAGGCTGCAAATCTTTAGAGGCATACACTGCTCATCTATCTCTGGAGGAGTGGCTGGAGGACTGGTGGATTCGAACTTCTCACCTTTTGGTTATCAGGTTGTACTGTTACACACGATTCCACCAGGGCCCAGCATATAGCACAAAATTCTGGTTATTCTTATTAATGGAGTGTTTACAAAAGCCTTTTTAAAAGCTCTTTATCTTACTGAAGCTTACCTTTCGCATAGCTATAGTGTAACTATGCATATTTTTAAGTCATTTTCTCCCTTTGTGCTTTGTATTCTTGTAATGACTTACCATTTAAGAGGCAGATTAAGAGAAAGACACCACTGAACACAATTCTTCTCATTCTGAAATTCACAGCCAAAAGGAAGATGGAAGAAAAGACATGTCCCACTACTAAACTTTTCCTGGAAAGTAACTAAAAATGAAAGGTCTAAATGAATATATTTCAATAAGAAAAAAGAAATTTATTTTGTGATGCAGACAAAACAATTTAGTACCTGTCTTATGGACTACTATGAGGCATTAAAAAAGAAGGAACTCATGCTATATTACACAAAATGGTTGACCCTGGAGGACATTATGCTAAGTGAAATATCTCAGTCACAAAAAGACAAATACTGCATAGTGCGACTGTTATAAAAGAGGACTGACATAGGTGTTGGGGGGGAGACTGAGAAACAGGGGATAAATAATGTCTACTACATTGTTACAGATGAGGGA
>NW_006399891.1:2375396-2383474 GCF_000299155.1 Elephantulus edwardii | reverse complement strand
TTTCCATACCTAATTCCAGCATACTTTCAATTTAGCTATCTTATGAACAAATACTACCCTATCTTGAAATTTCTTCCCTGTATTATCATTATTTAAGAAAATGATATGATATAAGATCTTTCTGGATTAGTACTCTACAAAAAATTCTCTTAACTATAAGCCCCCCAAAAAATTCATTAGTGCTCCTTCATAAACTGATGATTTTTAAAGGCAAAGCATCGTATTCATGAAGAAAAGTATCAAAGTTAACAATAATTAATGCGTACTAAAACAAAGGAGAAAGTCATTGTGAGGCTGACTAAAATAAACTAATTCAGGTCCCATAATTTACTTACTTCTTCAAAAAGTTAGTATGAAAATTTTCTTGATGCTGAACTTCCTTAAAAGGCTTATAATAAGAAAAGTTTCTGAAGTCAGTTGTAACGGAAACCAACAAGTTAAGCTCTGATCCACTAGATTCTAAACAGTTTAAACAGTAAAACTTGCCCAAGTAAATAGAGAAGCAAAGTTTTCACTTTAAAACTTTGTTTTCTATGGAAATTAATCCCCTAGTTTAGGATAGTAACACAATAGGGCTAAGTTAATGAACAATTAAACTGATTATGATCATTTTAGTTGCAGATTCCTGTCTGCACTAGTTACTAACTGACACAGTGACTTATTAGTGAGCTGAAGTATATTAGAGATGATTAGGATGGCACAGGACAGAGTAAAGTTCAGATCCATTATTCACAGGGTTGCTATGAGTGAAAGACACCTAACTACAGAAGTTATTTCAGAACTATGTAGCCAGGAGGATATATCATTATCTGTTAATTATATAAAATACTCAAGTGACTATCTAGAGCTGAACTTGATGTATTTTTCTTGAAAAAAATGTGATTTTTTTTTAAAAAAAGCTCATCTCTAAATTAATGCATGGTTGATTGATACATTCTACTTGAAACAAATCTGTTTTATAAAGTTCAATCTCAAGTGAAACCACACAGTATTTCCTATTTCATCATTTTGGTAATAGGCAGGGAGAAGGCTCAGGGGGCTGAGCGAAGTATTCATCTTGGGCATAAAATGTATCCAAATGCCAAAAATCTAAGTAATGAAATTATCTTTGAATATTGAAGAAAAATGGAATTGAAGAAATAAAATATTGACCCTCCCCCGTAATAAACAAAAAAAGCCAGCAACTCACAGTTTACAGACCTACTGCTTGTTTTTGTAAATAAAGCTTTATTATAACAAGGGTCATTGTTGTTTATTGTTATTATTAGATTCTGTTCAGATGAGTACAACCAATAGCCACAACATGTCTGAACCCTGTTCTATCCTGTGCCAGACTCACACTTCCTTGACACATTAGAGCCTATTTCAGCAGTCACCTCATTAATCTACCTGGTTGAGGGTCTTCCTCTCCTTTGCTGACCCTCTGCCTTTCTAAGTATAATGGCCCTCTTGAAGGAATAGACCCTACTAGCAACGTGCCCAGCGTATGTGAGACCAAGCTTTATGATCTGCGCCTTCAAAGAGCACTCTGGCTGTGCTTTCTCCAAGACACATTTGTTTGTTCTTTTGACAGTCTATGTGATGTTCAGTACTCTTCTCCAACAACACAACTCAAAGGTATCAATTCTTCTGTCATCCTTACTAATTCCCCAGCTCTCAGATGCATAGTAAGTGATCAGAAAGACCATGACCTTTATCAAACACATCTTAGCCCTCAAACTGACATCATTACTCTTCAGTAATTTGGAAAGGTCCCTAATTCCAGACTTCCTAATGCAATATATGTCTTGATTTCTTGATTGCTGGTACCAAGAGTGTTAATTGTGGATCCAAGTAGGATGAAGTTGTTGATAGTTTCAATCTTTTCTCCACCTATCATGTGTTGCCTATGAGTCCAGTGGCTAAGAATTTTTCGTTTTCTAGATGTTGAGATGTAATTCATATTGAAGGCTATATTCATTGATCTTCTGCAACAAATGCTCCAAGTCTTCTTCACTTTTGGCAAGCAAGATTATGTCATCTCAGGTTATTGGTCAGTCTCCCTCTGATCTTGCGGCCACATTCTTCTTCATAGAGTCCATCTTCTTGAATAATTTTCCATTTCTTCTCAATGTTAGCCATATCTTGTTATGATTCACATAGTCAAATGCCTTTTCATGGTCAATAAAGCATAAATAGACATTCTTCTGGTATTTTCTTACTTTCAACCAGAATCCATCTGACATCAGTGATGATATCCCTGGTGTCATGGCCTCTTCTAAATCTTGTTTGAACCTTTGGCAGTTCCCTATGTATGTACTGTTTTACTAGTTTTTAAATAATCTTCAGCAGTGTTTTGCTTGCATGTGATATTAATGATATTGTTCAATAGTTTCCACATTCTATTGAATCACCTTTCTTGAGAATAGGAACAAATACGAACTTTTCCCAAGCCATTGGCCAGACTGCTTTCCTCCACATTTCTTGGCATAGACTGGTGAGCACATCCAGTGCTGTATCTGTTAATTGAAACAAATCAATTGGTATCCCATTAATTCCTGGCGCCTTATTTTTTGCCAATGCCTTCAATGCAGCTTCTACTTCACCCCTCATTACCATTGGCTCCTGCTCATATGTTACTTCCTGAAATTTTTCAGTGTCAGTCAATCCTTTTTGGTACAGTGACATTGTGTAGTCCCTCTATCTTCTTTTGATACTTTCCTGGGCCATTCAATATATTGCATACAGCGTCTTTCAATATTGTGACTCAAGGCTTAAATTAGTTTTTCAGTTCACTCAGCTTGAGAAATGCAGAATAAGTCCTTCTCTTTTTATTCTTCAAGTCTAGCTCTCTACCCATTCCTTTATAATACTTAGCTTTTTCTTCTCCCGCTGCCCTTTGAAATCTTCTGTTTAGCTCTTTTACTTAAGCATATTTTCCCTTTGTTTTGGCTTCTTGCAGCTCTAGTGCAATTTTCAGAGTCTCTTCTGACATTAATTTCTGGGGGTTTTTTTGGTTTGTTTATTTGTTTTTTTCTCCTCTGTCTTTGTAGTGACCTTTTGCTTTCTTCATGGATAATATCCTTAATACCATCACACAACTCATCTAGTCTCTTTAATCATTGGTGTTCAATGCTCCAAACCTGTTCTTAAAATGGATTTGAAATTCATATGGAATAGAGTCAAAATCATATTTTGTTTCTTGTGGAATTTTAAAAAGTTTCTTCATCTTCAATTTGAACCCGCACATCAGTAAGTGATGATTTGACCCACAGTCTGCCTCTGGCCTAGTTTTTACTACTGATACTGAGCTTTCTTAATGATTTCTTTCACAGATATAGTCAATCTGATTCGTATGCATCCTACTGGTGAGATCCATGTGTAAAGTCACCATTTATGGTTTTTTAAAAAAGGTATTTGCAATGAATAAATCATTGAAAGTACAAAATTAGATCATTCTATTTCCAGCCTCATTGTTGACATCAAGTCCATATTTTCTGACTACTATTCCTTCTTCATTGTTCCAACTTTTGCATTTCAGTCATCAGTTATCATCAATGCATCTTGATTGCATGTTTGGCCAATTTCAGACTGCAAAATGTGGCAAAAATTTTCCATTTCTTTCTCTTTGGCTCTAGATGTAGGGTGTATATTTGAATAATAGTCATATTAACAAGTCTTCTGTGTATGCATATGGATAGTA
This sequence comes from Elephantulus edwardii, assembly GCF_000299155.1. NCBI lineage: Eukaryota > Metazoa > Chordata > Mammalia > Macroscelidea > Macroscelididae > Elephantulus > Elephantulus edwardii. Next base: position 2,379,792 of record NW_006399891.1, on the reverse strand, counting down.
GTCTATCACTCACAACATTGTATTTTAGGATAGAACTTGAGCTTGACTTTTGAACTATGTGTGAAGCACCAGTCTTCTGTTTTGCATTCCCAGCATTGTATGGCATATGATTATCTGACTCAAAGTGGCCAAAGCTCGTCCATCTCATTTCACTAATTCCTAGAATGTCAACATCTATGCGTTCCATTTCATTTTTCACAATTTCTAGTTTTCCTACATTCAAACTATTACATTCCATATTGGTATTAATAAAGGATGTTTGCCATTTTCATTCATCATTTTGACTGACTTCCAATCTGGGCTCTATCACTAATATTATCACTATCTATGTTTCCTTACTGTTCATAGTGTTTTCAGAGGCCTATTATTTAAGAAGTGGATGACAAATCATGCTTTCTAGTAGGGTGATATAGGTGAGGCATTGTTGTCCATGCAGGCTCAGAGCTAATGTTTATTTCTATTTTTGATTCTTTTTTTCCATCAATGATTGTGTTTTCAGTTTTTTTGCATTAGCTTTTATTTTTAAATCTTATATTGAAATGTTATTTGTCCGAGTTTTTTGGTGGTCTCTTAAATTTTTAAGGAGCTCTGGTGGCCAGGAGTGTAACATGTTATGCTGCTAACAGAATGATCTGTGGTTTGAATCCACCAGGTGTTCACAGGTGAAGGATAGGCAGTGACCTCTGATAAGATTTAAGGCCTCAGAAACCTGATGGCAGATCACTCTGAGTTGAATTCAACTTGACAGAAGTGGCTCTTACATTTTGAGCCCAAAATGAAAGGTCCAAACTCACCAAGAAGTCCAGAAGCAACAACAATAGATGAGTGTATAACAAACATGCTTTATTTGAAATGTGTGCTTTTGTGAAAGCTAGCTGAGGCTTAGTTGGTAGTAATGCTGAACAAAGAGGAGAATATTTATCCATTCTACCTTGGCTAGTTGTGGGTTGTCATAGGAGTTTCAAGGGCTGGGGCAATTTTTCAATTTTTCAGCATTCCCTGTTTTAACTATCATAATGACTAAAGATGACAAAAGGAGAATCAATGCCTTTGAGTTGTAGTGCTAGAGAAGACTATTGAGCATGCCAGGGAGAACAATCAGATATATCCTAGAGAGGGTGAAACCAAGCTGCTCCTTGGAGGCAAGGATTGTAAAGCTCTGTCTCACATACATTGGGCATGTGGCCAGGACGGACCAGTCCTTGGAGAAGGACACTATGCTTAGAATGATGAAGGGTCAGTGCAGGAGAGCAAGACCATGGATAAGATGGACTGACACAGTGATTGTGGCAATGGGATCGGGTATGTCAAAGATGATGATATTGGATCAAGATAGGGCAGGATTCAGAGCTATTGTCCATGGGATGGCTATGAGGCATGGTTGACGGATGGCACATAACAACAACTACACATCTCCTGGAGTGGATCATAAAACCATGTCTAAGAGTAAACATTAATCAGATTATTTACTATTTCCTGGAACACACAAAAGTATTTGTGTAGGATCTGGTGATCAGCAAGATGGAATAATTTTGGTTTCAACCTTCCACAAGTTAAGTCTCTCTCTTGCCTCATCCTAATACTAGACCTGTATGAGCTGATATAATAATTTACTGTAATATTATAATAAATTTTACATTAACCAAATTATGAAGAAGGAAAAAAACTTTAGGAAAGAATTGTAGGGTGGTGCTATCAATTTTAATAATCTGGAAAAAATATTCCAAGTAGGAAAAATGAGCAAGCTGGGAGTGAAAACAGATTGTGGCATCTTCCAAAAGAAATACTTATCACACTTAACTAGGGGATCGAGGCAGCTCCTCCTATAAATAGTTCCCTTTTCAATCACCTGGACCCAGCTTGCACAAAAGCTGTCTAATAATAGCCTAGCTCTAAGAAGAAATCACATTGTGCATTCAAGCACACGAATCATAAATTAGAATGTAAAAATACCAAAAGCTACATTTTTAACAATGGTTTAGATTTTGTTTGTCGCATCTGAGCTATCAAGATAGCGTGTGGAATGCTTTTGAGAGACTGTTATGCTCCCTCTGGACTGTCTTACTTTGCCGTCTGATTTATTCCTTTTATGATGCAAGTCTTCGTTCAAGAGCAGTCCAGTCTTCAACACTTTCATTGTGGTCATTTCTTGCAAGAATTAGTCACGATTAGGACAATGCGAGCATAAAAACTTTTGAGGAGTGCTTTGGACTGAGAGAGGGTTGATCTGAAGTGAAGAATATAACAATAGGATCCAGATGATTCACAGCAACGGGACAAACTGTGGTTTTCCCTGGAGGACAATGTGTGACACTGGAGTTGTATCTGAGCCATTTTAGTGGAAATGGCTGAGACTATGAATAAAACTCCGAAATTCAAAATAGTGAAAGAAGATTATACATCATTCTGAGAGCAGCATGCAAACTCTAAATTCAAGGTTTCCTTCCTCCCTGACCCTCCCTTGCTCTTTTTTCCTTCAGTCTTAACTGAGCAATTAATTACTGTATGTAATGAAGATCAATAAGACATAACATTATATTTTAACAGTGCCATTGTGTTTTGTTGAACCTAAGACAAAGATAGGCAATCTTCTTCTGTGCAATGTACTGCCTTTGAAAACCCACTGAAGAGTCAGCTAAAATAACTTTTTTTTCCATATTATATTATCTCCAAAATTGGAGTATGTCTTACAAGCATATTATAATTTAATTGACAGCATCATTACTTTATTATAAGCATTTTTCCACTGACAATAATTTAGAGTTAATAAAATAACTGTCATCTATTTCTAAACAAACAAACAAACAAATGACCCAAAGTTTACTGTTGGCAATCTGTCCTTTTTAGCTACCCCTGATCTAACAATCCTCTGTTGGTAAAGAGCCCCAAGCAGAAAACAATACTGTAAACATTCACTTCCCCTATCTATAGTCTCCTTTAGCATGATTTAAGATCCATAGACAACTGATCTTTGACAAGGAGATGTACTTAATTGGGAAATGACAGTCTCTTTAATAAACGATGTTGCCAAAATTGGAAAACCATCTGCAGAAAATTTAAGCAAGACCTACACCACACAACTTACACAAAAACCAACTCAAGGTGGATCAGGGAACTAGAAGTAAAACCAAAAATTATTAAATCCATCAGAGAAAATTTAGGAACAACTCTAGAAACTCTTAATTTATAGCATGAACAGTCTTCTAAGCATAATGAAAAACGTACAACCAGGAAAGAATAAAAGAGATGAATGGGACCTTCTGAAAAAATCAAATCCCTATGCACTTCCAAAAACTTCTCCGACGATGCATATCCAAAAACTTCTCCAAGGATGCTCATCCAAAAACTTCTCGGAAGGTAAAAAAAGGAAACTCATAGACTGGGAAAAAAAATTTAGCAATCACATATCTGATAAGGGACTTAGATCTAGAATTTATAGAATGCTTCATCACCTCAATAAGAAAAAGGTAAATAAACCAATCACAAATTTGGCACAGGTTATGAATAGACACTTCACCAAAGAGGATATTCAGATGACAGGCAAACAAACACATGAAGAAATGCTCAAAATCCCTAGATATCAGAGAGATGAAAGTTAAAAAACCTGTATAAGCTCACCTCAGCAACACTAGTTAAGTTCAACAGGGCAGCAAACAATAAATGCTGGCGAGGTGTCGGAGAGATGGGAACTCTTATTTGCTGCTAGTACCGGTACAACCACTATGGAAATTGGTCTGGTACTTTCTCAAAAAGTTGAAAATAGAAATACCATTTGACCCAGCAATTTCACTACTGGGAATATACCCTAGAGAAACTAGAACTTCCATCCAAACAGATACATGTTTATTGCTGCATTATTTACTATACCAAAGAAATGGTTTGCAAACCCATGTTTATCATGGCTTTGTTCACAATAGCAAGGAGTTGGAAACAACCCAAGGCCCATCAACAAACGAATGGATAGAGAAGCTGTGGTATATTCACATAATGGAATACTATGCTGCATTGAAAAACAAGGAACTCATGCAATATTATTAAAAATTGGTGACTCTGGAGGACAGTATGCTGAGTGAAGTATCTCAGTCACAAAAGGACAAATACTGCATGGTGCCACTGTTGTAAAACAAGACTGACCTCAGGGCTGGGAGGAGACTGAGAAAGATGGGTTCAATAATGTATACTGCATTGAAACAGATGAGGGAGAAAACTGTTTAATAGGGATATGTTATTAGGTATTTCTGTCATGACAGGAGTCCAGAGCAAAGGCTGCATAGTGGAGTGGACCTGGGGGGAGGGATTGTATAACAATGAAAGAATGTTTCTTCTACTTTTCCAAGAGGGTAGTGTACTGAGGGAGAGGGTTGGGCAGGGATAAAAGTGCAACAATGAATGAATG
>NW_006399891.1:2368916-2374945 GCF_000299155.1 Elephantulus edwardii | reverse complement strand
CTGCTGATAGATTTGTTGTTGTTGTTAAGTGCTGTCGAGTTGCTGGCAACTCATAGCGACCCTATGAAGGAGAGTCCTCAATGCTTAGATGTCTTTCATCCTCTCTCCAGGTTCATAGGGTTTCCGGAGGCAAGCTATTACGGAAGTGGATGCCACTCCTCCTTCCAAGCTTGTTTTAATCGGGGAGTTGATAGATTTATTGTTTTGTAAATATACTGTATTTGCAGAAACACTTTCAAAGTGTTTTTTGGGACCATATGATAGGTACTGAACAATTTGAAGCAATCCCAACTCCTTGCCATGCTGACTCTGGGATGGAGCAGAGCTGCCTCTTCCAGTGTTTCCGAGGCTGCAAATCTTTGCACACACCATCCCCATCATCTTTGGAGAAGAGGTGGGTGGATTCAAACCACCAGCACTCTAGTTAGCGACTCAACTGAACTCTAGTGGTGGAAAAGCACTGTACGACGTTTCCTAAATAACATGCCTATAGAAACTCTATGAACTTGGATAAACGACGATACTTATAGAAAGGCTTCAGGCCTTTTGTTCATAGCATCACTATGAGTCGTGCTCAACTTGAGACAATCAACAACAACAACAAATGATATCTAAAGGATAGGATTCACTTAAATAGAATGACATCTTCAATTCCATTGCATTTATGAAAAACACTAAAAAATCCACTAACGCTCCCCAGGAGAACCGTAACAAGTGCCCAGAGCATGTTACACAAAGTTTTGTCTTCAGAAAAAAAAGGGCTGTTAAGTGTGTCAAAAGATAGATTGTAATTCAGTTCCAAAACAGAAAGGAGAGACAAATTTTGAATTGGGAGAGTGATAAAAAAAAGTATACGGCTGTCCTAGAAGCTAAAGATGATATCAGTTGGAAGGATGACAAGAGTTTTTAAAATCTGATGACAACTGGAAGGGCTACTAGATTTAGAGGTAGTAATTTAAAAGAATAGCTGAGAATGTAGGATCAGCTTAGGTACTACCACATCAACTCTGAGGCACCGTAACCCCAGGAGCAACTGATCAGAACCCGCGCCGCGCTCTGTACCAACCTCACCCTCTCCCCACATGTTCAAGCCCCCTGACTCTTGAAATAATCTGCAAAAAGAGTCATTAGAGCAACAGTTAAGTGTAAAGATGATAGGCTGAATGCTTTTCTAAGTAATCATGGTGTTAGGATGAGGAAGAATGAATTTAAGGGGGAGAGTGGGTTGAAGGAGACAGGATAAGCCTCAGTGGGAACATGGTAGGTGGGAACAACAAAGGGAAAACGGAATTAAGTGGAGGGGTCTCTGTGAAAAAGAGTTCCGAACACCCCAAAAAGAAGAATAAGGCTGGGAAGAAAGGGCAGTGAGACAAAGAGGTAAAGGTAATGATCAGAACTCGGGAGGGGAGTGCTGCAAAGCAAGACAAGGGGGAAGAAGTAGCAGGAGGGGAGGAACCCTCAAAGGCGAGATTTCCACCGTCAAATACCACTGTCAAGTTAAACATGAAAATGTCCTTAACAACGACTCCAGAAAGGACAGCATCCGGCCTGTTAGCTGTGGCTCTTCTGAGTTTAGACCGAGCCCAGCTTGGAATCTTCAGGGATTGTGGATAGCATTAAAAGCTCGGGTCTGGGGACTGGGGTCAAGAGGCCCTCTCCATCCCTGCTGAGGTCGGGCAGACAGTTCATATCTCCCTCTATGACATCTGGGGCTTCAAACACTTCACCTCACCTCGTTCCAGGAGCAGAGTGGCTCAGGAAGAGCTCGGACCTAGCAGGGGATGGCAGGATTTCCCACTCTGGCACCTGGACTTGACACCCCTGTTCTGGAACAACACCTGGATTCTGGACTCAGGGAGCACTGCTCGGCAATGAACGACTGACCCCAGAGATGGTTTTTAAATTCAGGTGAGGTAGACCCAAGGTTAAATTTTTGTTCTTGTGGATTTTACTTCATTTTTCTTTACCTTCAGTTTGTACTTACATATGAGTAGTTGGTGGTCTGTTCCACAATTAGTACCCGGCCTAGTTTTCACAGCTGATATTGAGCTTCTCCAACAGTGCTTTCCACAGATGTAATAAATCTGATTCCTGTGTAGACCATCAGATGAAGTCCATGTGTATAATCATCTGGATTTCTTATAAAAGGTATTTGCAATGAATAAATTATTGATGGTACAAAATTCTCTCATTCTATCTCCAGTCTGCAGTCTCAAAGACAAGCAGTTGAATTCACCAACTGCTCTGTGGGAGAAGCATGGGAAACCTCCTCCTGTTAGATTTACTGGCTCTGCAAACCTGCTGGAGGATTAGCCGTGGGTTGGTTCTAACTTGACACACAAAACAACAACATAGGCTGGAGTAGGGATCCTACATAGAATTTTATAAATCTTAATGAAAGCAGACTGCCTGCCACATCTTTATCCCATGGAACAGCTGGCTCAAACCACTGACTTTTTTTTTTTTTAAATAAAATTTCCATTTTGTATTAGTTTACTTACAAACTTCATATACATTGTTTTTCACATTGGATCTTATTTTCTTTACCCACCTCTCTCTCCATCCATCAAATCGTGCAACCCTATGAATAACCACCACCCCTCCGGCCTCCCACCCTGTCCATCTTCACTCCTCTACTCCCCCTGCCCCTTGGATCCTCATACACATTCTACAAGCATTTATCTTTATGGATTGAGTTAGTTCACTCAGCATAGTGTTCTCCAGTCCCTCCCAAGTTAGGTAGTGATTTGCAGAATTATTTCTCCTGCGTGCTGGATAGTATTCCTCCAAAACACTGACTTTTTCATTAGCAGCTGAGTGTTTAGCCTCTGCCCCATCAGGGTCCATATGTAAGAAATAAAGGTGGTTACTAGTTGGCTCACCATGTGATAGCTTGGAAGTGAGGTCTGGCAATCCATTTCCGAAAGATCCCAGTGATTAAAAACTCTATGGAGTGCAGTTCCACTCTCAAACACATGGTGTCATAATGAATCAGTATCAACTTGACAAGGGATTGGGGGGGATGTATATTCTCAAGTTGCCATTTTTAACTGAACTTCATCACTGCTTTTATGAAATTTGGAACTGCTGCCAAATTTACACCCACATGTACTAGTAATGGCTGGCAGAGTACGGAATTGGGGGCAGAAGATTTATGCAATCTTCTGATTCTATTTCTCAGTCATCACCTACAAGCAGATGTCTTCTACAAGAACATCAATTCAGTGGCCAAGAGTATCTTGGAAAGAGGAAGCCAAGATAGCTTCTGTAATGCTTGGTCTTCCAATATTTTAATATCTAAAAGCAACCAAATAAATGAAATGTTCACAAGTGACCTGTGACTGCTTCTGTTCTCCATCAACTGTTGTCTTTCTGTTCTCCATCAATTGTTGACCTTCAGAAACACAAGTGGATATTTTAATAAAATCTGTTGTGCTCACCTTAAAGTCTTCCCGTATTAATAAGGTTTATCTTCAGCTGGATGGAAATTTAAACTTTTCTTTCTGTATGTAAATTTTTTTCTCCTAAACTTAGATTATCAGCATCACATTGCACACACCCAGCAAATGAGACCAAAGAATTTTGACAAATGCTGTCAGGTATTAATAGTGACATCAAACATGTCAAAGTTTCCTCCTGAAACTCCAGAAATATATAAATAGTTGATAATTTTGTACTGAGCTTCCATTTCCCAGAAAGGTGGGGGAGGTTTTTGTTTTTCAGCTTCTGGCTGGATTTCCTCTTTCCTCCCACTAATCACTGAATACTAGACAGTGCTCAAATTTGGTGAGTTAGGAACAAAATTTCAGAAGCTTAGCATTTGGCCAATGTCTCAGAACCTCATGAAGGAGGAGAAATGTGCCAAGATTTTGGTTATTTCTGGGAGGAACATGGAAGAAAGGACATTTGAGCAGAAAAACTTGTTGCCGTCTGAGATTGGTACATCACGACTCTGAGAACTTGGTAAGGAACACCTAGCTGATATGACATTTAATAGGTGAGGTGCGCCTATTGCTCTCAGAGGAAAGTTACCAGAAGGTATGCTGAGCAATCATTCCAGAAGCCGGACTTTGTGAAGAAGAGTATGGCATCAGGATCAGATGAAGACTCAACAACAACCTGTTGGGGTTTCCCCCCTCTTTTATATTTGTTTGCTTGCAAAGTTCATATATGTTGTGTTTCACACTATCCTTCACTCACATTGTACATCATACAATCATTTCTATTCATTATTTTTTATAAAATGAATCACCATTGCACTATGCTCACCATTACTCTGTTTTTCCAGATCCCCACTGGATCCAGTTTCTTTTACGGCCCCTCCCTCCACCTACCAAATTGTGTGATGCTATGATTACCGCCCCTGCCCATCCTCATTCTCCTGATCCTCCTCTCCACACCCCTTGGATCCTCATCCATGTTTTACTGGTTATCTGTAATGGTCTTATACAGTATTTATCGTTATGAGACAGAGTTAGTTCATTCAGAACAATGCTTTGCAGTCTCTCCCAAGTTATGGAGTAATTTCTGAAAGTGTTGCTCCCGAGTGCGGCATAGTATTCCATCATGTGAACGTACCACAATTTCTCAAGCCATTCGATTGTGGTTGGACATTTGAACTGTTTCCATGTTGCGATTGTGAATAACGCTGCTATGGACATTGGCATACAAATCTCTATTTGTGTCTCAATTCTAATATTCTTGGGTTATATTCCTAGCACTGGAATAGGTGGATCATATGGCATTTTTATGTCCAGCTTTTTGAGGAAATGCCAAACTGTCTTCCAGAGTGATTGTACTGTTTTACAATCCCACAAACAGGGTATGAGAGTTTCATCTCTTCACATCATCTCCAACATTTATTCCTTGCTGTCCTATTAAACTTTGTCACTGCTACTGGGGTAAGATGATATCTCATTGTGGTGTTGATTTGCATTTCTCTCATTGCCTGTGACTTTGAGCATTTCTTCATCTTCCTCTATGAAGTCTTTCCGTGTCTTTTGTCCATTTTGTAATTGGGTTATTGATATTTTTTCCTGTGAAGGCCTTGTAGTCTCTGTAAACGTTTTTCACAAGACTCTTGTCTGAGATGATATTGCCAAAAGTTTTTTTCCCAGAGAGTAGGTTTTCTTTTTACCTTGTTGGAAAAAGCTTTTGATGGTCTCATTCATCTGTTTTATCCTCTCCTGGTTGTGTATTTCTGGCTGTATTTGGCAATCTCTTTATATTATAGGCAAGACCTTCTAAACTTAGTTCCACTTTGTCTCTTATGACCTTTACGGTTTGGGGCTTTACTCCTAGGCCTCTGATCTACCTTGAGTTGATTTTTGTTTATGGTGAGAGGTCTGGATCCTGCTTCAGTTTTCTACAGGTAGCAGTTTTTCAACCACCATTTGTTGAAGAGATTGTAGTTTTTCCATTTGCTAGGTTTTGTTTCAGTTGACCATATATGTTGTTGTTGTTAAGTGCTATCGAGTGTCAAGCGACTCATAGCGACCCTATGAAAGGAGAGTCCTCAACGTTTGGGTGTCTCTCATTCTCTCACCAGGTTCTTTGGGTTTTCTGGAGGCAAGCTATCATGGAAATGGATGCCACTCCTCCTTCCAAGCTTGTTTTAATCAGGGAGCTCCACCCCACTCTCTGTCCGCATTGGGTAACCAGCCATTAACACATTTGACACACATCAGTGTCACAGTGTTCAGGCTCACAGCAACCACAAGTTACCGTGTATGGTAGGTTAATTAAGTTAATTTCTGACTTCTCGATTATGTCCCATTAGTCTATGTGCCTATCATTATACCAGTTCCATGTTGTTTTGGTTATTACAGCTGAATAGTACATTTTTTTTTGTAAGTTTGTTTTTGTTGAATAGTACAGTTTGAGATCAAGGAGTGTTATGCCTCCCATGTCATTCTTGTTTTTCAGAACTGCTTTGCTTATTTCAAGGTCTTTTTCCTCTCCAAATAAGCTTATCAATTGCCCTTTTTATCTCTTTGAAAAATGAATTTGGTATCTGTATTGGAATTTCA
>NW_006399891.1:2365447-2367671 GCF_000299155.1 Elephantulus edwardii | reverse complement strand
CCATTGTACACTCCCACCAACAGTGAATAAGGGTTCCAGTTTCTCCACAACCTCACCAGCATTTATTGCTTGCTGTTCTGTTAAATTTTGCTATTCTTTCTGGGGTCAGATGACATCTCACAGTTGTTTTGATTTGCCTCTCTCTTAGAGCTGGGGATTTTGAACATTTCTTCATGTGCTTGTTAGCCATCTGAATGTCTTCTTTGGTGAAGTGTCTGTTCATATCCTGTGTCCATTTTTTGATTGGATTATTTACCTTTATCTTGTTGTGGTGCTCAAGTATTTTATAAATTCTGAATATAAGTCCCTTATCTGATACCAAATGCTTTTTCCCAGTCTGTGGTTTCCCTTTTTACCCTGTTGGAGGAGTTTTTGGTTGTGCATAGGGATTTGATTCTTAGAAAATCCCATTCATTTATTCTATCTTCTCCTCATTGTAGGTTTTTCAGGATACGTAGAAGACTGTTTATGTTGTGGATTGGGACTTCTAGCATTCTTCCAAGCTTCCTCCCCTCCCCTGGTTTATTTATAAACTTCGAATACATTGTTTTCAAGAACAAATTCTTTCAATTTCCCTCATCTCTCCTCCCATCAAATGGTCCAACCCGATGATTAAGCTCCGCCTCCCCCTGCACACCCTCATCCCTCTGCTTCCACCCTCTCTCACCCCTCTTGGATCCTTATTCTACAATAATGGTTTTAGACAATATTTATCCTTGTGGGACTGAGTTAGTTCACTCTCAGCATAATACTCCCCAGTCCCTGCCAGGTTAGGTAATAATTTACAAAGTCATTGCTCCTGCGTGCTGCATAGTATTCCAGTGTGTGAATGTACCATAATTTCTTAATTCATTCATTTTTTTTTTCCAGATGGTTAAGCAGTTGTACCATCACCATTTGTTAAATAACACATCTTTTCTGCACTGGATTAAAACGTCAACTTTATCAATTGTAAATTCTGTTATGTATCTTCATCTATTTCTGAAATCTCCATTCTGTTTCATTCACTCGTCTTCTGTCCATGCACTACTACTAACATTTTAAATTATTCATAGACACCAATTACTTTTTTCCAAATTTTTAGAACAATTCTTGCTTTTTTATTTTTCAATATAATTTAGAATCTGGTTTCATGAAAAAATATCCTGCTGTCATCTATGCATAGTTTAATAGAAATAATATCTTTATGATGTTTTCAATATTTGATAATTCAATAGGAATATTTTAAAGATTTCTTTACATGGATATTGTGGTTTTGCTGTTCAATTCATCCTAGGAGTATTTTATTGTTAAGATTGGTTGTTTCTAAATGTTGACAAAATGTTTTCACTGATTCCTTTTACTATTTATTTATAATCAGTAGATTCTGAGTTTTTTTCAGATATATATCCACTTCAGATAATAATTGAGAATATCCTTACTGATTTTTATGCACATAAAACGAAATGAGAACAGAATAATAATGTTTTCTGGTTTATTGACTCTTAATGTTGTAAAGATTATAGGGCATGAAGCTATTGCCTCATGTAACCCTCTGTTGGGTTTCTGAGTATGTAGCTCTTAGCAATGACAGATTTTTTTCATCTTTCTCCATGCAGCAGCTGGTGAATTTGAACTGCTACCCTTTAATAGGACATAAGGTTTATAAAATGATGTAAGGTAGGAAGTAGAGATTAAACAAGCGCGCTACTGAGCAGAACTTACCTCTTTACTTCTGAAGTCATAGCTACAAACATCCGCATTGGAGTCCATAACTGCATAGCCATCACCTATTGAGTGTTTAATAGATTGCAGATATTTGTTGCATCTTTGTAAAATGCATTCAAAAAGCTTTAGCAACCAAGATTAGTTAAAACATAGCCTGGTACCTCCCAAGGAAGGTAAATCTTAGTTCTCCAAAGATATGTTCAAATAGAATATTTTTATATAGTTAAAAAAGAAAATTTATTATTTTCCTAAGAGAGGTGACCCAACAGAGTGTGGAAATTATTGAACAATATCATATACAAGCAAGATTCTGCTGAAAATTATCCAAAAAATGTTTGGAGCAATATGTCAACAGAGAACTGCCAGATGTGCAGGCTGGATTTGGAAGAGGTCGTGGTACTAGGGATATTATATCTAATGTTAGATGGATCTTGGCAGAAAGCAAAGAATACCAGAAGAATGTCTATCTGTTCTTCATTGACTATGCAAAGGCTTTTGACTGTGTGGGTCACAACAA
>NW_006399891.1:2356272-2364697 GCF_000299155.1 Elephantulus edwardii | reverse complement strand
GGAGTCAAGGATTCTGAAGCTTTGTTTGACATATTTTGGGCATGTTGCAAGGAGGGACTGGTCCTTGGAGAGAGACATCATGTTTGGCAGAGTGGAGGGGCAGCGAGGGAGAGGAAGACCTTTGATGAGACGGATCGATTCTGTGACTGGAGAGGTGGGAATAAGTGTGTTTGAGACAGCTAGGTTGGCACAGGATAGAAGAGCGTATGGAGCTCTTGTACATAGGGTCGCTATGAGTCACAAGTGACTTGATGGCACATAACAACAACAACACAAGGTTTTCATTAGGATTCCTGAGGCAAAGGAAATTTAGTTAAGAAAAATATTGTGGAAAACATTAGTAATTTATTTATGGTCGGTGCCCACTAAAGATCTTTCAATCCCCTTGGAGAATTTCATGCTGCTTTATTGATTGAGCCCATTTTCATCAGTATGTCTGAAGACTATTTACATCCCCTTTCCAAAGTACTGAATGCAGTAAGCTAGGATTCTCACATAAAAACTCTCTCTCTCATTGGGGATCAGCTTGACTATTTAATTTACCTTATAATGTTAGGAGTAATGAACTTCCCATATCAATGATAATGTTTTAACCAACTCACTGTTGTTGACTCTAACTCACAGTGCCTCTCCATTGGGTTTCCAAGACTGCAAACAAATACTTATGAATGGAGATTGCCCATATTTCTTCCATGACGGATTTGAACTGCTGACCTTTTCATTAGCTGCCCAGCATGTTAAGCACCATGATACCAGATCTCTTTAGAATGCTCTAAGTGGTAAGTAATTGGGTGACCTGGTATTTACACATTAGCTCTGGTTTTTAGCAGTTAAGAGTTCCTCCCAAGTGTATCATGAATCCTCTTGTCCTTCTGGGTAGCTCTTGTTTGCAGGTTAAGACATCACAGCAGAGACCAGAATAACCACATACATGCTCTTCTGGTGAGACATCAGTATGAACCTGAGCTTGTGTGGAACCATCTGTGACAATCTTATCTAAAATCAGAGATAAATGAAACCCCAAAAGAGTTCTGGGATAACTGTGTATTTTCAGACAATTATTGCATGCATTTGTAACTATGCATGCAAATATCTTCTGTTTGTATCTGCATATATCTCTTTATATATATTTAGAGTCTTATTTTTGCAAATAGAAATACATGCTATATATTCATATTATTTGCCAACTTGTTTCTCTTGTAGACATATCTTTGAATCCTCACTTAGAGAAGAATCTCAAAAAATACTCTCTTATATGAAAGTGTTTTAATTTTTTTTAAACTCAGCACAGTTTGTCTTCCACATGCATCACTAACAAAATGACTCTTGGCTAGGTCATGAAAGTTATTCTTATTTTTAAATTCAGGGAGGTTTTTTTTTTTAGTTTTCTTTTTCTATGTCCTTCTCTTGCTGTCTTCTTTGATACCACTCATTTTCTTTGATGTCCATGCTTGTGATGAGTATGTTCTTTGCTTCAAATCGTACCTTTTCATACATTGTTTAAAAAGAGTTAGCAAGTTTGATGACAGATTTAGTCAAAGACAAATTTTGATGTAAGATAGAACAGGATTTGTTTTTCTTTTTTTTTTTTGTCCTCAATGTTCCCCGCCCCCCCACCCCCAAGCTATTTGCTTCTGGATTTTCTGTAAGCATGAAAAAAAAATCTCTGAAAAATGTTTAACTGATGTTTAAAGCAGTTATCTGTTAATTATAGTTTGCAGACATGTGCAACAAAATAACACACATGTGGATTACAGCATTCTGTATTCTTTGCTGACACTGAGTGAAATAGGCTATTATTAGTTGAGTATTATGTGGGCAGAATATAGAGGGGGAATTTTAACAATTAAATGAAAAGACATCTTTTTCTCCTTTCAATGCCAATGGATTTTAATGCATTTTGTGAGTTTGTCTTATTTAATTGAAATCATTCTAGAAACCAAGAGTATTTGTGTTGAGATTTCATTATCTTGTTTAATTTGGGGTTGATAATTAGGATTGAGATTATAAAATCAATAAATTATTTCAGTTGGAATGCAGAAAAAAATAGGGTAAAAAACATAGGCTCAGCCATTCTGAGATATGTACTTTGAGATTTATTACCTGCATGACCATGATCATGTCACTTATTTGTTATCTGTAAAATGGGAGTCATATTTCATAATCTTGTCTAACTCCTGTGAGGATGAAATAGAATAACATTTCCTCTGTTTAGCTGTTTTAGCATTCCTATATCCTTTATGGCACTTTGGTGTCACCGTGGCGAGATGCATTGGTAAAGCATGCTTTCAGTTGGACACAATAAACATGGAACTATGAACCACATTTGCCAGGGCACCTACCTTAAAAAGTGAGTCATTGCCAAAACTGAACTGAGCTGTACTGGTTGAATTCTGATAAAGATTAGAAGCATGCGTAGGGACTTCTCACAATGCTAGCTGATCAGAAGATATGTCAAAGGCATTGATTTGTCTCCTTAGCACCGCTTTTAATCTCTAGAAGGAACAGAAGTGCTAGAGGTGGAAACTGTGGTGAGACCTTTTAACCTTGGCTCCCATTGCATCCAGTATTTGAGGGGATGAATGGACTTCAGTTATGTTCACAAAGTTGGGCTGTATCTTCAAAGAAAACTTATAGTGCCCTCAGATTTTCAAAGGAGTCTTTGACCCAAAAGTCTTTAAGAGCCACGACCATGACTAAATGTTTTACGCCTTCTATAGCAGGCAACTTCACTAAATTTCCTTTGCCCCAGGCATTCTAATGAAAAATCCAATAAATCCCTAGGAAAAGATTAAATTCTACTAGGCTACTCAAGATCCAAAATTGGTCAAATAACATAGACTTTATTTTTGAAGGTGCTACAAATTAAAGAACAGAGAAATGTTGTTTGTAAATTAGAAAATAATTAAGAAAAGAGACGCTGCCATTAGGGTTTTTTTAATTTTATTTTAATATTGGAATGTAACCGGGGCACTTATGTAAAGACTCTCTCTTTTCGAGAGAGGGAAGAATAAATCCTACATGCAGAGTGATGCATGCAAACAGATCTGAAGTTGGGGAATCAAGAAAGTTACTATCAACTGCTTACGCTTAACTAATTAATTTGCCTTTCACTATTTGGAACATTTCAAATAATAAACTTACTAACTGAATTAAAATGTTTTAAATGTTTTAGGCTACAAGTAACAGAATATTTCATTTACAGCACCTTATTGTTAGGTGCTGCTGAGTCAAGTATGAGCCATAGTGACCCAATGAACAACAGATCTGAACCCTATCCTATCCTGTGTCATGCTCACGCTTTCTGGCACACTGAAGCCCATTGTGGCAGTTCCTGTGGCAATACACCTGGTTGAGGGTTTCCTTCTCTTTAGCTGACCCTCTGCCTTTCCAAGCATGTTGTCCGTCTCAAGGAATAGTCTCTCCTCGCGACATGCCCAATGTGTGTGACATGAAGCTTTGTTATCTTTGCCTCCAAGGAGCATTCTGACTACACCTTCTCCAAGATAGAGCCATTTGTTCTTTTGGCAGCCCTTGGGATGTTCAGTACTCTGCTCCAACACTACATCTCAAAAGCATCAATTCATCTATCATCCTGTTTCAGTTCTCAGATGCATAGCAAGTGACTGAAAAGACCATGGCCTGAATCAGATACACCTTAGCCCTCAAACTGACATCATTACTCTTCAATAATTTGGCTGTTTACTTTATTTTATATCTCAGAAGTGATTGACTCAAGACACACTTTATACTTGTTGTTGTTGTTATGTGCCATCAAGTCATAGCGAACATAGCGACCATATGTACAAGAGCCCTACATGCCGTTCTATCCTGTGCCAACCTTCCTGTCTTAAACACATTCATTCCCACCACTCCACTCACAGAATCGATCCATCTCATCAAGGGTCTTCCTCTCCTGCGCCGTCCCTCCACTCTCCCTAACATGATGTCCCTCTCCAAGGACCAGTCCCTCCTTGCAACATGCACAAAGTATGTCAGATGAAGCTTCAGAATCCTTGACTCCAGGGAACATTCTGCTTCACCCTCTCCAGACAAACCTGTTTGTTCTCCTAGCAGTCCATGGTATATTCAACACTCTTCTCCAGCACCACAACTCAAAGGCATCAATTCTCTTTTTATTTTTATACTTATCCTGTCTTAATAACACAATTAAGACAATCTATTCCTAAATGTCGTTATAACCATAGGCATGTCAGTGTTGTTAGATAACTACAACTCATCCGACCTTACAAACAACAGAGCTAACCCTGGCTCTGTCCTAGGCTACTCTTGGGATCTCACCATGCTTGAGTTTATTATGTTTGTTATGCCATTGTGCCAGTGCATCTAACACAGGTCTTCCTCACATTCTCTGACTTTCTATCTTTCCTACCATAAAGTCTTTTCCAACCACTGGTCCCTACTGACAACATGCTCAAAGTATATGAGACAAAAGTCTGTCTCTAAGGGGCATCCTGGCAGTGCTTCAGCGAAGACAGATTTGTTTGTTCATTTAGCAGTTCTGGAAATATCCATTGCTCTTTTCCAACACTACAAGTCAAAGGCACCAATTTGTCTTTGGTCTTCCTTATTCATTATTTAACTTTCTGGTGCACAGAAAGCAACTGAAATACTACAGCTTGGATAAGTTGCACCTTTGTCTTTAAACTGATATTCTTGCTTGTTAGGACTTTAAAGAATAGGCAGAAGATTTTCCCAATGCAGCAGGTCTTTTCAGTACCTGACTGCTGTTACCATTGATGTTGATTGTAAAAAAACCAGTCTTGCATCCATGTAAAATGAAATCCTTGACAACTTCAATCTATTTGACATCTATCATATTGTGGCCTCTATGTTCAGTGGTAAGAAATTTTGTTTTCTTGATGTTGAGATGTAATCTGTATTGAAGATTCTAGTCTGATTAAGTTCAACAAGTGTGTCAAGTCTTCTTCATTTTATGAAACAAGGTTGTGTCATCTGTGTAACACAAGTTTTTGATGAGTCTTCCTCTGATCTTGATAAAAGATCTTCATAAAGTCCAACTTCTCGAATGATTTGTTCAGCATACAGATTGAATAAGTATGGAAAAAGGATACAACCCTCTTTCTTAATTTTAAGCCATGCCGTGTCCTCTTGTGGTGTTCAGACAGTTGCTTTTTTTGGCCTATGAATAGATTTCATATGAACACAACAAAATATTCTAGGATTCCCATCCTTTTCAATGTTGTTCTTAATTTTATATGATCTCCATGGTCAAATGCCTTTGCATAAGCAAAGATCAACAGAGAAAGCTTTTAAAAGACAGGATTGTTCACTTTTCTGTTTAAATGTTTTTGTAGCTTCCGTCATGTCACTTTCTCATGACAGGTAATCACATCATCACAGATAATGCTCTTCATATTTTTACTTATCCTACTTCTTATCTTCCCAGTATAATCTTCAGCGCTCTGTGTGAGTGTGTTTGTGTCTCTCACTTCCTCTCTCCACCTGTTCTCTCTGTCTTTCGCCTCACTCTGCCATGCAATGCACTTTCACTTTCATCCTTTGACAATCCAATTTCCTTTTTTTCTGGAGCATCTTCCTCACCTTGTCGGCCTAGAAATCTCCGCTTTTTGAGCCCTCCTTGTCAGCTCTAGAAGACATAGATGCAAATATTCATGAGAATCAGATGGGTGAGTGAAGTGCAGGGGGTCCGGGGAAGGGGTGAACTTCAGGTGCAAGGGAAGCTCTGCTAACTCAGAGGCTGAGCGGCTCAGTGACTCAAGGCAGCTGGGAGCTGAGGGCAAGGGATGGGCAGTTCCCTTTGAAAGATTTACAGCTTCAGAAGCTGGATGGAGGGGTGCTCTGTGTAGGAACAAATTCCGTGAGTAATCAGTTTGATTTTTTTTTAACCGATTATCTAAAATATAAGAGAGTTGTTGAAACTGCAAACAGGCGAGCATGGAGGATGTGTGTGTGTGGTGGGAGACAGGGGCTACCGAGCAAATTGTCGATGTGAGAAATGTGGATCTCTTTTTTTTAAATATTCAGACTATTCAAGAGAAGTCAGAAATGAATATTTTTATGTGATATATTCCAATTTTAAGCCTTTGGAGTAGTAATGAATATCTCAAAATATTTCATATTATACAATGTAATTTAATATCATAATATTAAATGATTGCTGGCAAAACAAATCTCTTTTTAGGCTGAATACAATGGGATATGATTTTTCATTTCTACTATCAGTAACAATTGGTCATATCTTCCTCTGAACAACCAGAATGCAGATTTCCCCTGAAGTTTGAAAGAAGGGTGTTTCTACGAAGTCTTGCACAAACCAAAACTATGTAAAGAAGCAATTGCTAAATGAATGGATAGAGAAGCTGTGGTATATTCACACAATGGACTACTACACTGCATTGAAAAACAAGGAACTCATGCAATAATATTATTAAAAATGGGTGACCCTGAAGGACATTATACTGAGTGAAGTATCTCAGTCACAAAAGGACAATTACTGCAGGTGCCACTGCTGTAAAACAGGATTGACATCGGGGTTGGGAGGAGACTGAGAAAGATGAGTTCAATAATGTATACTGCATTGAAACAGATGAGGGAGAAAACTGTTTAATAGGGATATATTATTAGTTATTTTTGTCATGACAGGAATCCAGAGTGAAGTCTGCATAGTGGAGTGGACCTGGGTAGAAGGGGTGGACAGGGAGAAAAGTGCAACAATGAATGAATGGAAATCCAAAGTCTCTGTAAATTTTCATTGAAATTAATAATAAAAAATTAAAGAAGCAATTGCCCTTAATTTATAATTTATATGGAAACTTTTTCCTTTATATTGGTTTATTTACAAAGTTCGTATACATTGCTATTCACACTGGATCTTTCCCATTTTCCTTTACCCACTCACCCCCATCCATCAAACTGTGCGACCTTATGATTCACCCCTCCATGCCCATCTTCATCCTTTCCTCCCGCCCCCAGGATCCTCATATTAATTCTACAATAATAGTTTTATACAATATTTGTCCTTATGGAACTGAGTTAGTTCACTTAGCATAATGCTCTCTACTCCCTCCCAAGCTAAGTAGTAATTTACAAAATCATTGCTCCTGCATGCTATTTAGTGTTCTATCATGTGGATGTACCATAATTTCTCAATCCATTTGATTGTTGTTGGGTATTTGGGCTGTTCCCTAAATGGAAACATTTTTAACATTCTCAGACACAAAAAGTAGCCTACCCAGTTATACCAACTAATATAAAACCTAAAATAGTACAAACTATCCTCCCATGCGCTTAATTGTCTCTGAAAACCTGCCAAGGGTCCGATCTGGGTCAATTTCGACTCTACAGTACACAACAACATAATAAAAACAGGAATGATGTAGTGAACACGTGTTGTCATTGTTATTCACTGTTGAGCCTCTCATACTGACCATAAGTACAACAGACCGGAAACCTGCTCTACCTTGAACCAATTTCATTGTCTCTAACACACCTAACCACCATTACTCCAGTCACTGAATCAATCTATCTAATCCAAAGTCTTCCTCACTTGCACTGTCCCTCCCCCTTCCAAGCATGATGTCCCTTTTCAAGGACCAGTCTTTTCTTGCAACATGTCCAAAGTATATAAAAACCCTTACCTCCAAGGAGCAGCCTGGTTTCACCCTCTCAAGGATGAATCTGTTTATTTTCCTACCAGTCCATGATATATTCAGTACTCTTCTCCAGCACCACAACTCAAAAGCATCAATTATTCTATCATCCTTAGTCATTGTCCAGCTTTCTGATACATAGCAAGTAATTGCAAGGAGGATGGCCTGGATCAGGTGCACCTTAGTCTCCAGACTGACACTGTTGCTCTTCAGTACTCTGGAGAGGTCCCTGACAGCAGATTTTTCCAGTGCAATTTGTCTTTTGATTTCCTGGCTCTTGATACCAAGAGTGTTGATTACAGAGACAAAGAAGTTTAAGCTGTTAACAAACTCAATCTCTTCTCCATCTATCATAGTGTTGTCAGTTGGCCTAGTCATGAGAGTCTTTGTTTTCTTGATGTTGAGCTTCAATCCATATTGAAGGTTGCCGTCAGGTCCTCCTCAGTTTTGGCAATCAAGGTTGTGCCATCCGTGTAACATAGGCTGTTGATGAGTTCTTCTAATCCTGATGGCACATTCCTAATCATAGAGCCCAGCCTTTCAGATGATCTGTTCTGCATAGAGATTGGAGATATGGAGATAGGATGCATCCCTGGTGCACATCTTTCCTAATTTTGAACCGTACAGTATTTTATTGCTCTGTTCTGACGACTAAGATTGTTGTTGTTGTTGTTATTGTGCCGTCGAGTCGTTTGCGACTCATAGTGACCCTATGTACAACAGCCCTAAACCCTGCTCTATCCTGTGCCAATCGCACTGCCTCTGACACA
>NW_006399891.1:2339331-2353727 GCF_000299155.1 Elephantulus edwardii | reverse complement strand
GACTCCCCCCAGGTCTAACCATCTTTTGGCAGAAGCATTCAACAGAACAAAATATGTGGTGCATTTAGGATGTCGGTCCTCTTGTGCGTGCTGCCACTGTTAATTGTCATCAGACTTACAGTGACTTTCAGCAATCCATTGTATAGGTAATCGTCTTCTTTGGCTTGTCCAAGGAAACCCAAACCTGCAGATGGCGGGGCATGCATCCCATCTCCCGTCTCCCACACAGGCGGCCAGTGGGGCACGCCCCCCCACCAAGCACCGGCGGCTGTTGGGGGCGTGTCCCCTCCTCCCCCCCCACCCCCACCACTTTCCCCACCGCTGCCATCCTGGTTCCAAGAATTCTTTCCAGAACAGGTCCACCTTGCGGCAGTGTGGTGCCTTCACTGCTCCAGTCTTGAGGAGGGCTGGTGCCCAGCATCCATCCTGGGTGAGGGAATCCATTGGTTCTGGCTTTGGAAGCCTCATGGAGCTGAGGCGGCTGTGTGGCGCGGTGAGGGCTCTGCGGGAGGGATTGGGAGCCATGAGACTCACCCATTCCTCCTTGGGAATCCTTGAATTCCTGTTGTTGAGCCTCGATCTTCACTGAGGGCCAGTCATCAACTGTTTAATTGTTCAATTATCAATAAGACGAAGTCTGTAGAGGCCATAGTGGCCCTGCTTTAAGTGGTTCGCTGCTCCCGCAGCTCAGCACGCTGTCTCTGCCTCCGCCGCCATCTTGGATTTTCTCCAGATTTCTTGGCACAACTTGGTGAGCACATCCAGGACAGCATCTGTTAGCTGAAATATTTCAATTGGTATGCCATCTATTCCTGGGACTTTGTTTTTTGCTATTTCCTTCAAAGCAGCTTGAACTTCTTCCTTAATCACCACAGGCTCTTGCTCAAATGTTATTCATTAAATTCTTCTGTATCTGCCAATTCCTTTCAATAGAATGACTCAGTATATTCCTTCCATCTTCTTTTAATACCTCCTGAATCATTTAATATTCTGCCTAAAGCATCCTTGATTATAGCAACTCTGAGGGAGACAGATGTGCAATTTCCCCCTGTGTGTTTACAGCCTCTCATAACTCATTAGAAGATTACTTATGAGTCAGTACTGACTTGTCAGCACATAACAACAACTGCAGCACAATCCTGTTGTTAGATGCCTTGTCATTTGTGGTGACCGCCTTTCTCCCTTCAACCTCCTCCATGTGAGAGAAACAAACTACTTGGATTTCTTGACTCTCCTGTTTATAGAAGCAGATCACATGGTCTTTCCCCCTAAGAATTAAGAATATAACCTTATTGAGTTATATGTTGTTGAGTAAAAATAAATTCATAGCAGACTCTTCAGTGAATTTTCAGAGGCTTAAAAATCACACAGGAGAAGATTGTCCATCTTTCCCCCAATAAGCACTAGGTGGATTCAAACACCATATATTTGGGTAATAGCACAACTCCTTACCACTAGGCTGCCAGAACTTCCCAAAGGTACCCTGGGTGGGATCAAACCACTAGCTAAAGTTGATTGTTTACCGGTTCAGTTTAAGAGGTACTAATTATTAACTAACTTTAAGTTAAATTATAGAGCCTGAGGGAGGTCATCAAGGGACTCAAAACTGCTAAGTTGTTAACAGAACTTGGGCTCAAACTGTTATCTGTTTGATTATAGAAGCTTTGTTTTTGTTTTTCTTAATTAAATTTTATTAGCTTTAATAAACATGTACAGAGATTTTGGGTTTCCATTCATTCATTGTTGCACTATTTTCTCTACCCTCCCCCCAGTTCGTTCCTCTTCCCCCCCTTGAAAGTCTGTTTTCTTTATCCCATTGCCACAGTGCTTGTCAAAGCCAGTTCTGATTAATCTCCTTTGTCAGTGTGTCCTTTGCCATTCCCTATCACTCCTCCCTGAGAGAGACTTCACCCTGATTCATAAGGAAAAGGGGACAGCGTATTCTCTTAGCTACTTCCTGCTGAAAAGGGATGCTGTACTTTTCAGGGTGAAGATCTTCTCTCACTAATCTAAAGGGCCCCTTTGGCAATAGGAAACACGTAGACTATTGTGGAGATTGATTTTGGAATTTAGATGCACTGTTATCAGTTGTGCTTAGCCGTACATGTTCATATCCTTGACGATATATCATGGAAGTGTTGCAGCCTAGAAGACACAAATTTAACTAACAAGTTAAAAGTACGTGAGTCAAAAATTAACAAGCAATAATATTCCAAGTAGAGGTTCTAACAGTGGCACAAATCAAGTTACAGAGGGAAGGTAGTTCTTAAAATAAAAGGCTTATTGACTAGCACTTTGTCTATTATAGTATAAAGGTTAGGAACCACAAGATGTAGAGGCTCAACTATGTCATTTATTGTTCTTAAGTCCTGGAGCAAATTCCATCTATCCCTGGGTTGTTTTAAAGCTCGCAAGTCCGCATTCAAGGCAGAGGTGAAGTAAGAAACTGCTTATGAGGTTTTCCATCAATTCCAACAACTAAGAAATTGTGAGAAGAGTTGGGACCTCAGAAGGCTTTTAGGACCAAATGGTAGGCTCTTGTGTCCAGGAGAAAATGAATATACTTACCAGTAATGTTAAAGCTCACCCACAGCTCTTCTGGGAGTATCTAAATAGTTGAAGCATCCTCCTTTGTTTCCAGCTAGGAGCTGGAGCCTGTCAGTCCTGTCAGCCATGAGGACCTGATGTGGGCCACCCAGAAGCTTTGTTCTTTATGAACAATTTATATTGCCTTCATTTTAGTGCAAAAGAGAGATTTTAGAGTTGAGATTGTTCAGAGTTTTTAAAATTTGAACCATGAGTGGCCCCTCCCTTTAAAGAAAGAATGATTCATGTACATTGCCAGTGTTGACATATTATTTTTATGATTTTAATTATAAGAGGCTTAAATATTTTAAAAAGAGGCCTAAATATTTATAAATTATTCTCATTTTATGAGAATAATTTTTTCCACAATATTTTTTTCCCACAAGCACAAGGACAAATTAAGATACAAATTAAATATCAGCAAATTATAAAACCGGAAAAGTTTAAATGTACCATGTTAGTATGAAAAAGAAGTTGTTTTGTTGGAACTAAATTTCCATCAGTAGCTTTGAAAATACATGATACTATTTGCTATGTAATCAGAGTCCATGACAACAGGGTGTTCCACTGATGCAATGGTCACAGTGCAATTGACAATTTCAAGGTAGTGAGAAATGCTTCGATGCCAACTGAAATTAGTCATTTATAACCAAAAACCCCTCTTATTATTTCTTACTGAAGGTAAAGGAGCTTGGGTTGCCTCATGGTAACAAGCTGTACTGTAATCCCAAATGCATGAGGTTTGAATCCACCAGCTTCTCTGTGGGAAGATGGGCAATCTCTTCCCAAGTGATTAACTGACTCTAAAAACCCACTGGAGGGTCAGCTGTGGGTCAGTTCCAATTCAATGGTACATGACAAGAACAACATTGAAGATAAAGTTGATATTTGGGTCTTTGAAAATCTGCATCAAAGCTATTTATTAAAGAGTTGTGGTGGTTTAGTGCATTGAACATTGCAATGCTAATGGAAGGTTGGTCGCTTGAATCCACTAGCCACTCTATGCGAGAAAGGTGGACTGTCTCCTCCCATAAAGATGTGTATCCACAAAAGCCAACGGAGGGTCCCTGTGAGTTGGAATTGACTGCATGGCAGTGGGGATTTTGGTCACTGAATTTTCACAGAGCTCCTGAGAAGTCTAATTGTACTCTACTGCTAACCAGAAGGTTGGTGGGTCATCTCCACCCAGAGGCTCATCAGAAGAAAGTCTAGCAATCTCTCTCAATCAACCTGCCACAGAAAACCCTGGGAAGCATAGTTTTCCTCTGAGACACCTGCTGTCACTATGTCACTATGAGCTTGAATCGACTCAATGACAACTCATCTTTTTTTTTTCTTTTATGAAATTATCACCAGCTTGTGAAACAGAAAATGTCTACATTTTGATCTCCAACTGTTGTAAACTGAACTGGGGAAAGTCTAAATTCTCTTGATTTCACTCAAATCCAAAGAACTGAATCATGAGCTGGTGGGTTTCCCAAGGCTGTAAATCACTAGGGAGGAGGTTGCCCATCTTATTGCAGAGCGGTCGACCAGTTCTGACTGCCTCACTCTGGATTGGCAGCACAGCTCCTTATATGCTGGGCCACCAAGACCTCCTACTGCTATGCCAACTGGAACTACACTTCTCCATCTACATCCCTCTTTCTGGTGTTTCATGTACTAATTAATGAAGGTGTTAGCTGCTATTATAAATAAACTTGGCTACTCATTCCTGCCATGGTCTAGTCAGGCAGTCTCCTACATGGTCCTTCAGAGACTCAATCTCCTTACATCTTGTGGGTCCACTTGCCTTTCATCCTCAGAGGTCTTCCTGATAAGTCAATAGATAAATAAGAGATAAAATACATTCTGTATAAGAGGGCTAAAGGGACGAAGTCTGGAAATAGCTCTTTCTTGGTTCTGGCAGTACTCAGTCACCCCCGTCCTGAAAACAATAACAGAAGATACCTTGTTTGAAGATTCATTTTCCCAGTGAGCCAGATGTTTTCACATGATTCAACATAAACACAAATACCCAAATAAGCCTGCAATCCTGTAGCTGCGATCAGTTGAAAGTGACCATCCATAAAATCTGCATAAACATAATGTGTTTCATTACCCAGGAACGGAAACATGAAATATCAAGTTGGCTTTGAAAAGGATCGGGGTCAATGGGACCTATTTTTAGGAAATGTCACCTTTAACATGTCTTCATCCTCCTCAGGCTGGAAGTTTCATCCACATCTGTTCATTCACCATAATTATTCCTGAGCTTGGGCTTTTATTTAGCTAGTTTACTAGCCTAGAATATTCTACTCTTTCTTCTCAGACTCACTTTGAACTCATTGCCATGCAGTTGGAACTGACTCATAAGTGACCCTTCTGTGGGCGTTTGAAGGCTGTAAAAGGACGAGATTGCTCCTCTTTCTCCCAAGTAGCCCCTGGTCGAGTCAGATTACCAGAGAGGCACGGTAGCCTGTAACTCCCTGCTAACAGCATCGCCAGAATGGATTTCAATTCTGTGACTGCATAGCTGATGGCGATGTACTTCTGTGAAGGCTTCCCTGGCCTTGCTCTCCTCAATGAGATCCATTTTTTTAAGAGACTCCTATCTAGCACTGAATTGGTTCATGCCATTAATTAATTTTCGTCTGCGTCTTTATGAGTGTATGATCTTCAGTCTAGCTTTGCAACAAGAAATTGATGGGGCTTTTCAACTCTACAAAGAAAAGAAAATCAGGGCAGAATATTGAAGTGTTTCCTTTTGAAAAGTTTCATTAATTCTGTTTTAAAAAATTATGTTTTTAGAAACACATCCATTCTTCACCAACATGTATCTGTTCATGACTCCTCCTCTGTTCAGTCCTTGACATCACTCAACGTTCTATGACCCCAGGTATGGGTGCAGACCAATTCATTGTGTTTTTCCACAAGAAAAAAAAGGTAGAAGATAAAATAATGTCACATTAAGCATCTTTCAACTTTGAAAGACATACAAGAAGGAGGGTGGGACATAACAAAAATAAAAACCTTAAAATTGAATAAATCTTTTATAAACTTGAAAAAAATAATGGGTTTTTTCCTTGAAAGTATGGGATTTTCTCCCCCTTCTTATTTTTAAATGTTAGGATGATCTCACTTTTATAAAATAATAAATTAAAAAAAAAATAAATGTTCCCCTCTCTTTCCTAGTGAACAGACCATACTCACAAAGGTAAAATAACAACTCTTAAGTGACATATAAATTGAATCTTAAACATCTAAATTAGACTATTCTGATCTATAAAGAACAGAAAATCAACCTTTTCTTAAATAATAGAAAAACCATAATATGCCAATTGATTGGAGTCCTGAAGAAATATTTTTCAAGGGTTGATTTATTCAGTGACTCAATGATACCATCAAGGATTCTGATTCTTCCTGTATCTCCTGCTTATCGATCTCCAGTAGAGTGGCTTTGTCCTCCTACGGTATCAAAGTAATAGTCACAGTTCTAGATACTATAAGCAGAGACAAGAATATTCAACAACATAAGAAAATAAGTTTGTCTTTTGCTGCCTTTTGTAACAGAGAGCACAACCCGCACCCCTTCCCCTAGCATCCATCCAGCAGACTTTTCTCTCAATTCATTGTGTCACTTGCTGAGACTCAAAACAATTACTGCAATGTTGAGATGAAATACTCTCTGACTAAGATTTTGGTTGGGTTTAACCATTAAGTTCGGTACAGAGTAACGTTCTCCAAAGATTAGAAAAGGGAACAAAATTGAGTTCTGTAAACACATAATTCAAAAAAGGAGCTCTGGTGCATAAGGGGTTGTATTGACAACCAAAAGGCAGGTGGTTCAATCCATCAGCTGTGTCCAGAAAGAAAGATGAGCAATCTTCTCCATGTGATTTCCAGCCACTGAAAACTCACTAGAGGGTCAGCTACAAATCAGTTCTAACTCAATGGCAATGAGAGTGAGCGATGTGGGTAAATGATTGCCAATGAACTATCAGGATCAATTTTATAATTTTCCCAGCCTCCAGATTGAATAAGTATGGTGGACATATACACATCATTTCTGACGTTAAACTATATAGAATTCCCTTCTTCTATTCCAGTGACTGTCTCTTGGTGTATTTATAGGTTCGACATAGTGCAATTAAATGTTCTGGAATTCCTATTCATTACAATATTGCCTCTAATTGACTATGATACACACATTCAAATTACTCACATAGTCAATAAAACACTAGTAAATGCTTTTATATTCCCTGCTGTCCGCCGAGTTACATCCATCTGGTATCAACAGTGATATCCCTGGTTTCACAGGATCTACTGAAGCAGTTCCCTGTTGATATCTTGTTGCAGCCATTTCAAACTTCTCTTAAGCAAAATTTTACTTGTGGGTGATGTTGACCATGCTGTTGTTACGTGCTGTCAAGTATGTAAATGTACAATTGTCTACTCTACTCTATCCTGTGACACACCTACTCCAATTAACCCAGTCACTGAATTAACCCATCTCATCAAGGGTCTTCCACTCTTGTTCTGTCCCTCCACTCTCCCAAGTATGACGTCCCTCTCCAAGGACTGGTCCTTCCCTCTTTGCAACATGTCCAAAGTATGTCAGATGAAGCTTCAGAATCCCTGCCTCCAAGAAACAGCCTGGTTTCACCTTCTCCAGGATGAACCTGTTTGTTCTCCTAGCCATTCATGGTATATTTAACACTTTTCTCCAGCATCACAGCACAAAGACATCATTTCTCTTTCTATCCTCCCTAGTCATTTTGCAGCTTTCTGATGCATAATGAGTAATTGCAAAGACTATGGCCTGGATCAGGCTCACCCTCGTCTTCAGATTGACACTGTTGCTCTTCATTTCTTTAGAGAGGTCTCTGAGAGCAGACTTTCCCAATGTAATTAGTCTTTTAATTTCCTGGCTGCTGGTGCCAAGAGTGCTGATTTTGGAGTCAAGCAAACTAAAGCTGTTAACAATATCAATCTCTTCATCATCTATCATGATGCTGCCAATTGGTCCAGTGGTGAGAATCTTTGCTTTCTTGATGTAGAGCTTCAATCCATATTGAAGGCTACAGTCCTTGACCTTCTGCAGCAAGTGCTGCAGGTCCTCTTCAGTTTCAGCAAGCAGGTTTGCATCATAGCGTAACACAAATTGTTGATGAATCTTCCTCCAATCCTGATGCCACATACCTCCTCTTAGATCCCAGCCTCCTGGATAATCTGTTCTGTATATAGATTGAAAAGGTATGAAGGCAGGACACATCCCTGGCATATACCCTTGCCAATTTTGAACCATGCAGTGTCTCCTCACTTTGTTCTGATGACTGATTCCTGGTCCAAGTATAGGTTTTGCATAAGTACAATCATGTGTTCTGAAATTCTCATTCTTCCCAGAGTTAGTTGTGGTTTGTTGTGATCCAACACACAGTCAAATGTCTTTGCCTAGTCAATGAAACACAGATAGACGTCCCTCTGGTTAATCATATAATTCAATTTTTCCACATTTTGTTGGATCACTTCAATAGACACAAATGTGTATCTATTTCAGCTAGTTGGCCAGGTAGTTGTATTCTAAATTTCCTGATAGAGACAAACAAATGCTCTCAGTGTTGATGTATCTCAACTGATATTTAAGCAATTTCTGAAGTTTATTTTCCACCAATGCCTTCAGTGTAGCTCAGACTTCCTTCATATGATATGTCCTGAAACAGTTATTTTCATCTAGTCTTCTAGTTATTTTTATACAGAGCTCTCTATATTATCTTATTTTATAAACTATTATGTATTCCTTTCATCTTCTTTTGATGCCATGATGTTTTTAATTGCCTCAAATGCATGCAAAGGCTGGACAACGAGTCTGAAGGAGGACTGATGCATTGGACTTAGAGTGTTGGTGAGAAGTATTGGGAAAATACTACAAACTTCCACCTGTCTTGGAAGAAATACAGCTAGATGCTCCTTCGAAAAGAGGATGGTGAGACATCACCTCACATGCTTTGTGCATGTTATCAGGGAAGACTAACTCCTGAAGAAGGATGTAATGCAAGCATTCTGTAAAGCAGCCAGCTGCTATTGAGCAATCCATAGAAATTCCACCTGTTTACCGAGGCTGTTAATCTTTATGGGAGGAAGTTGCTTCTTTGTTACCCATGAAGCAACAGGTGGACTCAAACATCCAACCTTTTAGAAAGTAGCCCAACACTTTACACACTAAAACAGAGAGTCAGAGAAAAAGAAGATGCCTCTCAATAAGATGAATTGACAGTGTGGCTATGAAAGTTGACTCAAACAAAGCAACTATTTTAAGGATGACACAGGGCAGACAACCTCTCACCCTCTTCTGCGTGAGGGTGATATGAGCCAGTGCAAACTCCATGACATCAAACAACAGAATGTCAGACTAATGCTTGAGGTCTTTCTACCACATGAAGTATTAGCTGAATGAATAACTTGAAGTAAAGAAAATATGTATAGAAGAAATACATTTAAAAAAAAATTCAGTAATTGGGAGAAGGGAAATCTATCCTTCCTTTTATTTAAAACCATTAAATCTTTTCCATTTAGAATAATGTGCATTTGCATATGCCATGCAAAAGTGCCTTCCTCATTTTTTCTTTATAGTGCTATAAAAATGACTTGTACATTAAAAAGCCACACCATAAATATAAATTTTTATCACAAGATGAATTCAACACTAGTGCTAAAGAGCTATAGAAATTCTATAAAAACAGAAAATGAAGTCTAGGAGCTGTATGGAAAAGCTTAAAAATTACACATACTTGTAAGCAATTTAAAAAAAATTAGAGACGTATATTTTAAAAAAAGATTCAGTTTCACTGGTAACGGGAGAAAAAAGCAAATTAGCATAATAAACCCCTTTCATCCATCGAACTGGCAATTTCTTATGCTAGTCTTAAAAAAGTATGCATATAAGAAAACAGGCATTCTCATACTTTGATGGTAGAGATACGACTTGCTGCATATTTTCTTGTTGTTTGAATACTATGTGGCAAAGGATTTCTGTGTCTTTCCATAGGTGCATGGAGCACTAGGGCTCAAACAGGTTCACATGAGTGTTCCTGGTATCCAGACCAGTAACTGATCATGCAAATAATATGTATTTTACATTAATTTAATGCTCACTAAGTAGTTGTTGAATTAATTAATAAGCAAATGTGTAAAAAAAAAGGATACTTAGGCTTTAGCCAAGTATTACAGTATCTAGAAAGCATACGTGAAAGAAATAAGACATCTATTAAGAATTAACACTGTGTTTCTGTTAAGCTGACACCCACTCAGTAATGGTGCGCTTAAGAGAATGAATCCTTACCCTGTCCACACCATCGCCATCATCAATGGTTTATTTGAGCCCGTTGTTTGAGCTATTGTGTCAATGGATTTCATTGAGGGTTTTCTTCATATTTACTGACCCTCCACGTCCCCAAACACGATGTCCTTATCTAGGCATTGCTTTTTCTTGATGATGTGTCTAAGAAAGGAGGTTGAACCATCCTGAAGACCAAGAAACATTCTAATTGTATGTCTTCTAAGATAGATCTGTTTGTTCTTCTAACAAGTCACAATGATCTCCATATTCTTTACCAGCTCCACAACTGTATCTGTCACTTCTTCTCCACGTTTCTTTTTCATTATTCAGCTTTTGAATGTTATGTTGTTGTTGTTGACTCAAAGCAACCCTATGAATGAAAGTCCTCAACACTTGCATGAATTTGATGCTTTCTCCAGGTTCATAGGGTTTCTGGAGGCAAGCTGTTTCTGAAATGGATGCCACTCCTGCTTCCAAGCTTGCTTTAATTGGGGAGCTCCACCAAACACTGTTCACCATGGGTAAACATTATCACATTTGGCACATCAGTGTCACAGTGTTCAGCTTCACAGCAACCACAAGTGACTGAAAAAAAAATGGCAGAGTGCACCTCAAAGTGCAGTCATGTTTTCCAAATGCTAGCACCTTCGGAAAACTAAAAGGATATTGCAGAAGTTATGCAGGAACATGGAAAGATGTGCATAGTTTATTTTGTTGTTGCTGTGTACTGTCAAGTCGAAACCAACCCAGAGCTGACCTTTCCACGGGTTTTCAGAGGCAATTAATCAAATGGGAGGAGGTTGCCCATCCTTCTTCCACAGAGCAGCTGATGGATTCAAACCGCGTGCCTTCAAGATTGCAGCGCAGCTTCTTGCCACTAGGCTACCAGAGCTCCCTGTAGTATTTGTTATTGAATTAAAAAAAAAATCCAAAATAGACTCTCTGAAGTACATTCTTGCTAAAACATGTTGCTATTGTAGTTCATTGCTCTCGAGTTGAAAGAGACTCACAGTTGACTCTCTGGTGGCTATTCAGACGTTGTAAATCACAGGAGAGGAGAGGGCCTATCCAGATGATTCCAAATACCTGCCCTTAGGTTGGCAGCATAACTCCATACCCGCTGAGCTACCAGTTGTTATTGTTTTTGTGTACTGTCAAGTCTGAATGGACCCATAGTTGACCTTCCAGTGGGTTTTCAGAGGCAGTTAATGGCAAAGGAAGAGATTGTCTATCCTTCTCCTATGGGGCGGCTGGTAGATTTGAACCGTGTCTTCAGTATTGCAGAACACCTTTTTTTTTTTAAAAAAAAATTATTATTATACTAGTTTACTCACAAAATTTGAATACATTGTTTTCCCAAACAGATTCTTCCAATTTCCATTACCCCCCATCAAATTGTACAACAACATGATTAATTCCCCCTTCCCTTGCACTACCTCATTCCTCTGCTTTCCTCTTCCGCCACCCCAATCCTCATACTCGTATTCTACACTAATAGCTTCATACAATATTTGTCCTTGTGGAACTGAGATAGTTCACTCAACATAATGTTCTCCAGTCTCTCCCAAATTAGGTAATAATTTATAAAATCATTGCTCCTGTGTGCTGCATAGTGAATATACCATAATTTCTCAATATTTTCGTTTGTGGTTGGACATCTGGGCTGTTTCTATGTTCTTGCAATGGTTAATAATGCTGCTATGAACATTGGTGTACCAGTATCCATTTGTGTCTCAGTTCCATTTTCCTTCTGGTATATTCCTAGCAGTGCAATAGCTAGGTTATATGAGATTTCCATGTTCATTTTTCTGAGGGAAAGCCATGCCAAACTGCCTTCCAGAATGGTTATACCATTTTACAATCCAATCAACAATGTATGAGTTCCTTTCTCACCATAACCTCTCCAACATTTATTACTTGCTGCCTTGTTAAACTTTGCCACTGTTAATGGAGTGAGATGGTACCTCCTTGTGGTTTTGATTTGCATCTTTCCTATTGCCAGTGCCTTGGAGAATTTCTTCATGTATATGTTTGCCATGTGAATACCCTCTTCTGTGAAAATTCTTTCCATGTCTTTTGCCCATTTTGTAATTAGGTTATCAGTCTTTTTCTGGTGTAGGCCCAGGCGTATTCTGTAAACTTTTGTTATAAGACTCTTGTCTGAGATGGTATTAACAAATGTTTGTTCCCAGTTGGTAGATTTTCTTTTCACCCTGTTGAAAAAAGTTTTTGATGCACACATGGATTTAATCTTTAGAAGGTCCTATTCATCAATTTTATCCTCTTCAGATTGTACATTTCTGTTTGTATTTGGCAGACTCTTTATATTTTGTACTAGTGTTTCTAAGCTTGATCCCAGTTTGTCTTTTATGAACTTTATGATTTGGGGCTTTATTCTCAGATCTCTGATCCACCTTGAATTGATTTTTGTGTACAGTGTGAGATGTGGATCCTGTTTCAGCTTTCTGCATGTGGAAGTCAAGTTTTGTGAGAACCATTTTTTGACGAGGTTATCATTCCCACATTTAATAGCTTGGACTTCTTTGTCAAATATCAATTGACCACAGATAGTTAGGTCTATTTCTGGGTTCTCAATTCTGTTCCATTGGTCTATGTTACAGTCATTCTACTAGTACCAGTACCAGGCTGTTTTAGTTACTACTGCTATGTAGCAGGTTTTGAGGTCAGGGAGTGCTATGCCTCCCACCTCATTTTTGTTTCTCAGAAATGTTTTGCTTATTTGGGGTCTCTTACCGCTCCAAATAAATTTGATAATTTTCCTTTCAACCTCCTTGAGAAAGGAATTTGAATATGTAGATTGCTTTTGGTAGGATTGTCATTTTCACAATATTAAGTCTTCCTATCCATAAACAGTGCAAATTTTTCCATTCTATAGGTCTTTTATTGTATTTTGTGGATATGCTCTGTAGTTTTCTTTGTTTAGGGCTTTAACATCTCTAGTTAGGTATGTATCTCAATTTGTGATTGGTTATTGTAAATGGTTGGGAAGCAGGAGTGGCATCCATTTCATAAACCACATGCCTACAGAATCTCTATGAACTTGGAAAAATGACCATAGTTATAGAAAAGCATCAGTTCTTTTGTTCATAGTTGTTGTTGTTGTCATGTGCTGTTGAGTCGCTTGTGACTCATAACGACCCTATGTACAACAGCCCTAAACTCTGCTTTGTCCTGTGCCAATCTCACTGCCTCCGACACACCCATTCTGATTACCCCAGTCACTGAGTCAAGCCACCTCATAGAGGGCCTTCCCCTTCTGCACCATCCCTCCACCCTCCCAAGCATGATTTCCCTCTCCAAGGACTTCTCCCTCCTTACAACATGTCCAAAGTATGTCAGACGAAGCCTCAGAATCCTTGTCTCCAAGGAACAGCCTGGTTTAACCCTCTCCAGGATGAATCTGTTTGTTTTCTTGGCAGTCCATGGTACATTCAATACTCTCCTCCAGCACAGCAGCTCAAAGGCATCAATTCTCCTTCTATCCTCCTTGGTCATTGTCCAACTCTCTGATGCATAACAAGTGATTACAAAGACCATAGAGTCATTATAAATTGTGCTCGATTTGGTAGCAATCAATTACAACAACATTGTAAATGGTTTTGTTTTCTTGATATCCTTTAGTTCTTTTTGTTACTGTAGAGAAATCCTACTGAATTTTGGATATTGATCTTATATCCTGCTACTGTACTAAATTGGCCTACCAACTCTAACCGTTTTTGTTGTTTTTGAGTTTTTGGGGTTTTCTGTGTACACTATCATATCGTCTGCATATAGTGGCAGTTTAACCATCTTTTTGCCAATGTGGATGCCTTGTATTTCCTTTTCTTGTCATATTGCGCTAGCAAGCACTTCCAATGCAATATTGAATAGAAGTGGTGACAGTGAGCATCCTTGTCTGTTCCCTGTTCTCAGGGAAAATGCTTCTAGGATGAAGACACGATAAAGGTGACATTTCCTGAAAATAGGGCTCAATGACCCTAGCCATTCTTTACATTTCCTCAGTCGTCTTTGAGTTTTCAAAGCCAACAGTTCATGATCCTGCTTCTGGGTTTATGTTTATGCAGATTTTCTGGACGGTCACTTTCAACTGACTGCAGCTACATGATTGCAGGCTCATTTGGGTATTTGTGTTTATGATTGATTCATGTGAAAACATCTGGCTCACTGGAAAAATGAATCTTCAAACAAGGAATCCTCTGTTATTGTTTTGGGGAGGTGGGTAGCTGAGTTGGCAGAACCAAGAGCTATTTCCATATTTGGTCCAGGAAGCATTAAAAGAAGAACACAAGAATGTGGCGCTTATATTGTTCTCTAGGCTAGAAACTGGGATTCCCATTCTTCTCAGAGTCAGCCATAGTTTGTTATGATCCACACAGTCAAATGCCTTTGCATAGTCATTGAAACACAGACAGATATTTCTCTGGTATTCCCTGCTTTCAGCTAAGATCCATCTAACATCAGCTACAATATC
>NW_006399891.1:2336967-2338255 GCF_000299155.1 Elephantulus edwardii | reverse complement strand
ATTGGCACAGGACAGAGTGGAGTTTAGGGCTGTTGTACATAGGGTCACTATGAGTCGCAAGCGACTCGACGGCACATAACAACAACAACAACAACAGGCTAGAAACTGAAGGAGTACTGATGAATTTGAGTTAGAGTGTTGGTGAGAAGTATTGGGTACATACTACAAACTTCCAGAAGAATGACAATATCTGTCTTGGAAAAAGTACAGTCTCATATAAGACCTGGGGGAAATAAAACCATCACGGCCCCTCCCCGAGCTCAGTCCTTGAGGTCCTTTCTAACCTTTCTAACTCCTGATCCCTCCACCCAATCCCATCTGGCTTCTAGGGTTCTGACCTCCCAATTGGCTACCTCAGACCTTTAAACTGTCTACCTTGTGACCTCATTCCCTCACCAAGCCTATCAGCACCTGGAAGAATCTTGGGGTTCCCATAGGTTACTTGGATCATCGCAAGGGAACAGTGACCAGTAACCAGTGGTCTTCATACTGGACACACATTTTCTTTTTCTTTAACCAACCAAACATTTGCTGATACCAGCTCTTCAACTCCTGTATCTAGAGTTGTTGTTTCTTCTTCTTTGACCATGTCAGGTAAAGAAATTGTTTTAAAAGGTTTACTTAAGATTTCTCTTTCTCTAAAAATTGAATAGTAAGGTCAACATAGCATGGGCTAGTGGGGGAAATATTGAACTAGATATCTGGAAACCTACTTTGAGTTTGGGACTGAACATTTGCTAGCTAGGTGACTTTGGACAAGTCACTGAATCTCTCTTAGAATCTGCTTTCTCCTTCGCTTCATTGGGACCTTATATTCCTTGACCTCTGTGGTTCCTTCATTGACGGTTAGTGACTTTTAAAGGTACACACACATAGAGAAAAGGACATTGAAGAATTCTGGGAGCATTTTAACAGAAATACAGGGAAATCCCACAAGAAGTAGAAGACTAGCAGTATATGCTGAGGAAGGATATGCCAAGTGACCGTGCTGCTGCTATTGCAAGATCAAAAGGGTGATAATGTATGATTAGGTATTATTGGCATGGCAAGAGTCTAGAATAAGAGCTATATAGTAAAGTTGTCTGGGGGAGGGGGCCGGTGCAGACTGTATAACAATGAAAACCCTTTTTTCCCCAAAGAAAAAAGTGAACTGGGGGAGAGAGGGGACAGGGAGGAAAATGTGTAGCAATGAATGAATGAAAATCTATGTTCTTTATAAACTTAAAATAAAATCTCAATTTACAAAAAGGAGGGGAAAGGAGGAAAGGGTGATAATGGGCACAGAGCA